>NC_140123.1:28581833-28799597 GCF_964035555.1 Netta rufina | reverse complement strand
TAGTGAAAAAGCAGTGCAAAACAACGTGTAAGTAATCACACAGCGAGTATTATGCATTTATGTCGGATATTTTCCTTGCTTTTCAAGCCTGGGATCATTCAAGAAACTAATTCCTATTTTTTTTAAGCGAGTTCTCAGGGAAAATTAGCCAGATGCAAAACTCGAAATTCATAAAACCTTTTTCTTTGAAAGGGAGAAAATATAAGCAGTTTGCAGTATTTTTACATTTTCACTCTTATTTTATTAAAATTATTGTGAGTGAAATTTTCAGAAAGTGTGCTTTTGGACGGAAGACAATGATAGCAAATGTCTCATATTTTTTTCAAATTTTTTTCTTTTTTTTTTCTGGAGGTTATGTGCCTGTGAAATTAGAATTTTGTAGTAGAAATAGCAATGAAAGCAATAAAGAAAAATATAAAATTATGATGTTGCTTACAACCACTCCTCTGTGCTTAGATTATGTATAGTTCCACCCTAAAGTAATTCTGGCTATTATTTTTCACCCATTTTTTTCCAACCATAATATAGAAATAAGATACAGCAGATAGTGTGTCATTCTGTTTAACGGGACAGGGTATTCTCTTAAATGAATCACACTATTGTCCTTTCGGATGGCTTTTCTGAGGTCTCCTTCCGATTTTTAATGAAAGTGAGATTTTACATCCCCTAATATCTAATCCTCGCTCTCGGATTCCACACGTAACACGCACAGGCCCCGATCCTGTACAGGCTGAGAAGCATTTCGTTCTGTGTAAGCACACCGAGTGGCTCTGTTCCTTCTTGTGCTCTTGTGTTTCAGACTTAAGCTGATAGTTGTATTACACAATCCTTATTCTCAGTATTACTTAGGACTGCACAAACATAAACCGAATGCAACGGGCTCAATTTACATCTTCATTTGTATCTCTGGGACGTGAGTTAAATCCTGCACAATTATAATAATTTGAGGGTCGGGACGGTGAAGTATTTAACTGAGTATCAGGAGGAGTAAGAAAGGCAGTCGCTCTAGTCTAATAATCCATGCAGTACGAGGTGGGTATTGCATTCTCTGGCTGTAGCATCTGGGAGAGGATCAGCAGTGTGTTTCCTCAGTGACTAGCGAAGCCAAAAAGTCACAGCAGGAACACAGCTGAGGACAGAAGGGAGAGGAAAGGGATTTTGAGCCTCACCAAAATGATGTCAATTCTTTAGGTCAGATTTCCATTCCAGATAACTTGGGCTCATCAGAAGGGTGGAAGTCTGATCGTGGTAGCGGATACGAGGTAAAGCTGCAGCCTCTCTCCTGGACTCCTTTCCTTACACAGTCCTCGTCACAGCACTACCTGCACACCTTGTAGTGGTGCCAGGCCCCTGTGAGAGATGCCTGTCCTCAGAGAGCGTCATTATATTCTCGGAGAAGCTCCCACTACTGTAACATGTGACGTTAGCAGCATTTGTCATACTATCTGGGCTCTTGTTGCCAGGGGAAGGAGCATGTGCAGCTGAATGTTTTGAGTTTATTTCATCTGCCTTTTTTTTCCGTATACGTGTTGTGCATTTATGTTAGTGAGGCAAGGTCAGAGTAATGTGTTTTGTTCTTCAAGCCAAAATGTGGTGGGGGTTCTGATGGCCCTTAGCTCCCAGGCGTACTCATTCCCTACACTTGCACCAGCCCCCGAGAATGTTCTGTCTCTCAAAATGTTAGCTTTTCTCCCCTAGTTGTGCAAGTTGTCTCGTGTCAGGAGAGGAACTGTTGACAACTGGATGCGGTCTAGAGGCCTTGGCATTCATTTAGGAGCCCTGGATTTAGGCCCTGGAGGATCTGGGGACCCTGAATCTGTAATTTAAAATTCTAAAGCAAATGAGTATTGAGTGGAAGAGAAGGACTTGTAATAACCTCCACTGCTGAGATGACATCCCCTCCGGCTTCCCGTGCTTGGGAGTTTCCTCTCTGCAGCCAGCTTGGTGTTTGGGTAAACCCAATTGCCTAGGTCCAGTTGGGAGGTGGCAAAACCCAAGCGAGATACGCATCTGCCCAAACGGCACAGAAGCTCCCAGCTAGCCGGGGGTGATTAGAAAGCTGGAGGCTGTCTTCTGACTCAGGCACGCATTACTTTGCAAATTACCTCGCTGTGTGTTTTTAAGATTTATTTTACAACCGCGAGGATTAGAGGAATTTGTTGTAATGAAAACTGGCGTTGGGTCATTACCGGGCAACTTTTTAGCTAGGTGCTTTGGTCTGCCTGGGTGCTCACCTGTTGCTCCCCCTGGTCCAGTTCCTACGTGAGCAGGACCAAAAGGAGGGCGCCAAGATACACCCACACGTAGCAATTATAACAATGTTCTCAAGAATTGCACATCTACGGCTTATTTTGGGCTTGGGATGGCATATGTGCATGCAGCCAGTGGGAATTCCAACATTTTTTATATTTGTTTCTCTAATTTAAGCCCTGCCTTGCTCTTGGTGCTTATCCAGGCTTCTTTGCTAGATCCCTGGTAGGGATTCAGCTAGGCCTCCCTTCAGACCTCTTCTGAAAATTTGACAGCAGTTGAAGTTTAAGGTTTCAGTTTAATAATCTAGTGACTGTAGTTGAACATCCTCTTTCATTTATGAGTTTTCTGCTTCCTCCTGTAGCCATTCGGCCTCCAATTTGCCCTGACAAACACAGGGTTTGGAATTCATTACTTTTGCCATTGCAGTCTGCGAGCAATGATGGAGGTTATAATTTAGCAAGGACCAAAGTGTCACCATTTATGATCGCATGGGCGCTAGGCTGCAGTGGCAGTGAAAAAAATTCTAAACTCACCAATTCAGACCTGATCTAGGGATACTTCTCTTGGCAGTATGGACTGCAAAAAGTATGTGCTGGATTAGGACATGCATCTGCTTTATTGATTTTCCTATAAATAGATAGATGAAAAAGGAAACCCTAGTTTTTTAAAAAAATTACTATTATTTTTTACTGTAGACTACCTGATTTTTCAATAGCCAACTTTCAATCTATTTTTTTTTTCAGTGTCTGAAATGCTCAGCATAACATAAGACTAACGGTACAGCCAAAAAGTTGGATTTACCATATTTTCATTCAGACCTGATACTGATTCTGACACAGCTCTAGGCCTAACTCATGATGATGAACACGCCCCTGAGGATTTAAGAAAGATTTGTTATTAAACTTGGGTTCTGTGGCAAAGTTTTGCTAAAATGTTTTGCCTAACTGTAACTTCTAAATATTGTACATTTGCAATGGATTTGCATGGTTGGGAAGAGTGCTGGGTTGTAACCTGTGAAAAAAACTGAAGCCCATTCTTTATGGATTAATTACAGCGGAGCAGTTGCAAAGTGATCTTCTCTGCAGCACCCACAAACTTCAGCCTCGAACTGAAGAGGACTCATCAAATGGTGAGAAAATAGTGTGGTTATCGTGACTATGAAGTTATTGAGGGGATGCTCTATTGTTTTTTTCTCCCTAGCATCAATTCTGTTATTTAACTGGCATTAAAGTTAGATATTTTTGTAGGGTAATTGCTGGGACCATAATTTAATTTCTCATCTTCCCCCCAGTACATCAGTTGTTACTTTCTCAAGCTTTATTATCTTATTGCCTGTCCTTGCCTTTTCAAAATTTAAGAATTTATTAGCTAATTTCTTTATTACTTGCTTTAGCCTTAGTTCTGTGCACGTGCTGAACTCTGTCCACATGAGTATTTTTATCAGCAGCACTAGACGGTGGGGTAAAACTCAGATAAAGTGGAATTGTTGGAAAGATTGACGCTTAAACTTCATGGATATGTATGCCTGCATTTAAACGAAGTGCTATTGAAATTAATACAGGAGTGAGGGATCTGGAAATGCTTTAGCTAGCACTAATTTGTTTGCTTTTATGCTGTTCAGTTCACTTCTTTTAAGATGGCTTGATGTAAGTTGTTCATTTGCTTCCCTAGCTTCCTAATTTCTAGGAAATTTTGAAATCTGAGCTTCAAAACATTTAGAAAATTTTAGTAATGCTCGCGATTCTCATAAAAAGAGCAACACATTATTTAACCGTTTTATGAAAAGGGGGATGAATCTGTCGAGGAACTAATTCTGTCTCCAACTCACTGCCTTAGTCAGGTCTGTAATCTTACTCTAGCTCCCTACCTACATTAAGTCGTGATTCTTAGATGTATGGATTTATTAAACATGTATCTTAAAAAAAGGGAGTTCCCTTTTTTACAGCTGTAGGTGGAGGATGGAGTATTAGTGGCAGGAGCGGATGTGAGAGTATATTTGCTGAGTGTTGGTGCTGGCTTCATGGTCAGTCAGAGAGATGACAGCTTAAAGTAACGCTGTACAGATTGATCCGTAGCTTAGCAGATGGATCACAATGACCACAAGTTCACAGGATGCTGAGAGATGTCCCAGAACTTTGTTGGCTCACTGTGTTGAACTGAGTGGCTCGATTTCTGTTTTCCTTTAGTAACTGTGTTGTAGAGGAAGGAGTAAAAGGGACAGAACCCTAGTAGCGGCTTATGATTTCCACATTTCCTCCTCCATTTCTGGTCGTTACCATAGAGATTGGAGTACTGGGTCTTAATCCTCTCCCAGTATTTCACCAAAGTGGGTTTGGAAGTGCAAGTGTGTTTAGTAGGCAGAAGAGAGAGATGGTGAGCCCTGTGTGCCTGTAGCTGAATAGGCACACAGCGTTAAGGATTACTTTAGTACTGTCATCAACCGCTGACCGAATTTAACCTTTGTCAGAGTTATTTACCATCTCATGTATTAAAAATAAGATTTAATACTTCAGCCAAAAAGAAGCAGTAGTTTTCAGGCAGAGTGCATTGAGATATAACCCAGAGGTCATTTATTTTTAATACAGATTCTACAGTCTGCTGCTTTTTTCTTCCTCAGCTACTTTCCCTTTAGTTTTCTTTTTGAGGCCTGCTTCTCAAATTAACCTTAAGCACTTAATTATTTACACTCTGCCTCATGAAACAATTAATCTCGTACTTCAGTCACGATACTCGCATGAGTGTAGCTGGTGAGAGAATCCACATTAGTCCCTTGCGTCTTGTACTTGAGTTTTGCCTATCTGATAACCAATAGGCTGGAGCCAGGCGAGCGCCAAAGTGTGAGTCAGCATGCAAGCAGGGTAAGGAGTTGGGGCTCAGATCTGAATGCATGCTTGATACTACAGACGTAGGGAATGATTACAAGATGATTTATTCATATATATCTTTTTTAGTTTAAGCACTTCTTTAGTTGTTTAGCTGAGCAGAGTTTAGATCCTCCATATGCTGAAAGTTAAACGGTTAAAGTTAAGTCTATTGAAGATTTTCTTAAAGCATATTTGGAGTTGATGTAATTCTCTGCCTTCAATAGAAGTCACGTGGTTTTGAAAACCCCATTCTCATTGCTCTGCTAAGATGATAATTTTGTTTCTTTTATTCCACCCTTTTTTGTTAAATTACTTTCATTTCCCCTGCTATTTCTATTCACGTTGTCTCCTTCTAACCTTTCCTCTAATGTCCAGTTTTCTGTTAACTTTTCTGCACTGATTATTCTTTGTCTCTCTTCCTTTTATTGGAGTTTTGGAGAGGTCATTACACTCTTTCAGTTTCTTTCCTTCTTTCATCAGTTCCTGGAATCCATCAGCAAATAAAACCCTCTGATTTCAACTATGGCTTTTTGCTGAGAAACACACGAGTCAAAATTCAATGCTAGGGCAATAGAAAGGCTATGAGGAACACAGTGGATGCCATTTTTAGAGAAGGGAACTGGGACCCGCTTATTATTAAAAATAATTCTCTAAATTCGGATAATTAGGATCTAAATCCAGGTAGTGGCATCGGGATGTTAGGGTGATTCTTTAAATAACCTTTATGCTTATTCTATATATATTAAAAAAAAAAAAAAGTCAAGGTACACTGAATAGATTCATTGATTCTTTAAACTTAATGTCACCATTCAGTTACTGAGCTATGTATCCCTGAACTTTTCTTAAGCCTTGGGAGATACAGAAAGAAACTGGAAGAGAAGCAGGGGTCTACATGAAGGGCAGTCCACTGGAGTCTTGGTGAGTTCAAAAAATATGTATAAAATTTTATTCCTGTTAAATTTTCACCTTTATGAAGTGACATATACTTAGGGTCCTGCGTACAGTGGCAAAACAAAGCCGGTTTTATTGAAACAGTCTCTACATTCTCTGGATTCGTTTATACTATCATCGTGTAAAAATCTGGGTTCAGTTATAGCTGAGTTTGTGGTGTGACTCCTGAATGAAAACAGTAAAGACATAAAAATTCATTAGTTATTTTCACAATGATTATGCTACAGTGTTTACATGCCCAGTTTCTGAACAAAACAAGCTATATAGGATTGTGTTTGCTCCTCATAATTTTTGAATCCAGCGCTTAATTTCAGCTGCATTTGATCCAGGGATAGAGGTTACAAAGTCAAGTTTCTGCAGTTTAAGTTACAGTTCTTAGCAGATGGGATTAGAGAAAGGACTCAAATTTGTGCCCCCAGGATAGAAAAAGCTGCAGCTTGGACTTAGAAATTTTCTGTTCTGTTCAACTTGTTAACTTTGTAGAATCACAGAACGGTTTGGCTTGGAAGGGACCTTAAAGATCACCTCATTCCAGCCCCCCTGCCATGGGCAGGGACACCTCCCACTCGACCAGGTTGTCCAAAGCCCCATCCAGCCTGGCCTGGAACTTGCCGCTTATTGCCACTTATTACTTCCTTCATTATTTGGTCTGACAGTCGGGGCGTGTGTTTCTTAAACTCAGCCACAACGTGGGTCGCTCTCAGTAGCGGGAACTTGGTGTTTTGCGAAGGAATTTAGGGCAACTATTTAGAAGGGAGTGGGAAACCAACCAGGGTAGTGTCAGCTTGGGATTGCTGCACAAGTTTGCTGGGGACATGTGCAGGCCTGTCGAAGTGACTAGACTTCATTACTTTTCCAAGCTTCATGGTCATGGCACCATGGCACTTACAGAACTGATTGTCCTGAGAGATTTGGTCTGTGCCCTCTTCTCAGTCAGTGAGAAATTGGCAGGTGACACCTGCCAGAGGTGCTGCTTCACTCACTTTGCAGGCTTAGGTGGGCGGCACTAACTTGACTGGTGTCTGATACTTCTAAATCTTCTGTGCAACATTAGATCAGGGCCAAGATACAATACAACACTTCTTAAACAGGGTTGGAGCACCCATCTTTAGACACAGTTGAATTTCTCAAAGTATAAAATGTATATTTTAAAAGCAGTAACGTGAGGAAAAAAGACACACTTCAAATTCACTAATTTGTAAGACAGCTGCCTTGAAATGTGTTGTAACATCTGAAATGTACAGCTCAATTGTCCTCCTGCCCAGTTGAAAACCATCAGCCTGGCAGTGATACTCCTCACCATTTTCTGTTTATTTACAAGTTAGTTGTTTGACAAAATCACAGCCAGTAAGAGAACAACTGGTTGTTCAAAGACAAAAAAGGAAGGAAAGAAAAAATGACTGCATTCCAGCTGTATGGAACTTCTGGTTCCTCTGTTAGATTCTCAAATCCTTTCATTTGGCCCTAGTTTTGTGTTTTTATTTACTTATTTTTTAAAAGTATTGTTCTTTCCCTAACTGCATCTATATTAAAGGCATGAAGAAATGTCTCCTCCTTGATTCTAAGATCTAGCGGTTGTTCTTTGGTCCTTTATCACCAGTACTCTTACGTAGTGTCACCAGTTAAATATTATTTCATAGAACCCATAGCTGACCTGTTTGTAAATGGTTTATAATACAGAAAAGTGTTGTAACTTCCTTTGAAAGATCAACATAGATGTGTGTTTAATGAGAACAGCAAGGTCAAATAATAAATGTTAAGTTTTGTGTGAACAGTGAAGATATGGTATATATTTAACATCACATTTGTTCTTCCTGTGTTTTAAATGATGTTCAGTAAGAGCTTAAATTTAGGAAATAATTATTGTTGTTTTTCAAAAGGATTTTTTGTTTGAAAAAGCTCACTTTTAGTCTAAAAGTAACTGCTATTTCTCATGTATTTTCAAAGACCTTGGTCTCGTGTGCTGCTATATGTGGCCAGATATGTTCATGATCATGGAGACCTCAATAAATTCACAGGCCTGTGCTGTCTCCTCAACATGTATGTTGTGAGACAGATTTTAAGCAGGCTTAAGCACTATCAAACAACTGTCACTGTAGACCAAAGGAACTAGGATAACAAGGTCTTGCAGAGTAATAATTACAAATACATCTACATTTATATTTCAAATGTATATCATTAAAAGTTCCCGTGATGTGCTATCACTACGTGTAAAACCCATAAGCAATTTTAAGTCAACATTCTGTAAAAAGGGAACTAAAGATTCCTATAAATAACACGCAACTTAAATATGTATGGAACTCCTTTATTATGTGCTAAATGCTGTAGTAAAACAGGCTATCAGAAGCTTTGCTGCATGTTACTAATTTATTTTTTTTCTCCCAATATTTTTGCAGGTGTGTGGAGGAACGGGTCCCGTTCTGGCTGTTGTTACTCCCACATAGGTGGACTCTGTAACTGATTATGTGTGGGTAGGGCCCTAATTGAAATTAAGGAGATTCTGCAATAGTGCAGGGTTCTGTTTGTGAAAGTTGAGTTGCAAGATCAGGACCCTACTGTGACTTCTTACTGTGAATTCTGTCACTGTATCATTGCTTGTGCTGGAACCTGCCTTTTGGGATAATGTAAGTCCTGCTTTTCCCCCAAATGTACTTTAGACATGAAATAATCATAAAAACGTTCCTAATTAGAAAATAAATATCATTTACATGCATTCTTTTAATTATGTTTTTTTGGCAGTACCAAATAATATATTCCTCAAAACTTCTTAATGGCACTGAGGCTTTGTGGATAGTTGGTCACATGATGAGAAAATTCAGCTGTAAGTACACTGAAATGATTGAATTTTTCAATAGCTAGTTTTTACTGATGTTGACAAACTAATAATGATAAAAAGGTTAACCGAGAGGTTTGACTTATGCGTGACTTCAGTTCTTTTTGGAAAATACATGGAATATATCCATTAGGGATTTCATTATTCTTGTGTAATTCACCGTGTGAACCTGGAGTCCTTCTGTACTGCTGCTAGGTAGGGAGTTTTAATTTGTTTGTTTTCGTTGTTTTCAGAATAGCGTGTTGCTGACTTGCTCTGTATTTTCACCCATAAACTTCTTGAAATTTATAGATCTATAAAAACTGTTTATACCACCAGTATTTGTGTAGATATTACAAACAGATTTACTAACATAATTGTCTTGCTGAGTTGAACGTTGAAATGTTAATAAATACACACTTACACTCGTGTCAATGGAACTTGGTTAAATTAAACTAAACTGATCTGGCATTTTGAAGGGCAATGCGATCGTGCATGCTGATTAACTATAGTCTTCTTAGGCAGGAGCTACATATTTTATTGTAACTAAGTACATTGTGCTTAATCAATAATAATTACCCATATCGTATGTCAGTGGATTCACCCAAAATAACTATAAATATGCTTGGATTGAGGAGGAAGTTCTTTTCCTGTAGCTATGGGTACAGTCATTGCTACAACTTCTATTTTTATATCCTAATGAGCAAAAACTACATGTAGGTGGTTTGCCTGTGGAACACGAGTGGCATAAACTCCATGCCCTTTTTTGGTGTGTTTCCCGTCTGGTGTTCAAATACAATTTATTTATTTTTTTGAATGGGGGGCTTGATATTTAAAAAATAGAATTTGTGAAGTGTAGCTGAGGCGTAAAGATCTAGAGGAGTTGTATGTAAGGACAATTAGAGGTTCTTCACTATGGAGCAAAGATCCAATGATAGGTGAGTAAACATTAAGGAGGGCAGGATTTCTTATTTTTCGCTTGGCACAAGAGCAGCATGAAATGAATGGAATTTGAAGAGAGAGCAAGACCAAAGAAGAAATCATAAACTCAGATCAGAAGCAGACTAGAGAGCACGATTAGCAAAAACAAAACAAAAACAACCAACCAAATAGAAAAATGGATGGCAAAAATACGCCTGAAAGGAGAACTTAAACACATAGCTCCTGGTAATTCTCGTTGCACTGAATATATGATAAGTTTAGGTTACATGTCTATTTAGTTTAAAACTTCCAGTAAATGTTTTTCTCTGCTATTTTTTTTTTTAAATATTAAAAAAATTATTAAAAAAAATATTTAAAAATAGCTTTAAAGAAGAGTTAGTGACTAGTTGTGAATTACCTGTGTAAATGGATGCGTATATATAATATTTGAGATGACAGTAGCAACTAGGAACAGAGGAGAATGGGTTATATGTGCTAAAACATGGCTGGTGCTAAGCAGAAGACAATTTCTTGTTCAAACTCATAACTTACACCATCCTGAAGCAAACTCAAAACACAATTCACCATTTTCTTTACAGGATGGCAAATTTTAAATTTCCAGTTTAAAAGCTTAATGGTGCTTGAGATTTCTGAATATAAAATGAAATGGAGATATTTTTCAATGTGAAACTAAATCGTGATTTGAATGTTTCTCATAACAACGAGAATGTTGAATGTTTCATTTTACATCAAAACTCTTGATCGGCATACATTGTGTTCACAGCGATTTACTGTTTCCAGCTTTTAATCCTCTATGCCGCATTTATTCTTACTTGCACTCAGTTGGGTAGAAGAAAGAAAAGGAGAGGGAGATGAGGTGATTGCAAAATAACTCAACCCAGCCTCCTATGTTCCCTTACCACACTAGATTAAAAAAGTGCCTCAGTATAGATGTAGTTTCAGAAGAGAAAAAGAAGCAAGGCTACATGCTAGTGAGTAGGGTGTGAAAAATCCCCGGGATCTTTCATAAGCCTCCATTTTTTTTTACTCATCGCCATGGAGGGCAGCTCACCTACATCTGACTGCATCTCCTTCTTGGGACAGCAACTTCCCTGGGCTTTGAGGGAGATAATGTAGGGGCACAGCTCTGTTCTGCCTGTGGTAATGCTGCTACAAAATGTTATTTGGAAGAAAAGGAATTCTGAATTGTCTCCTGCTGTAACCAGCTCTCCACTACTCACTGCTGCTAAACCCCGTGGTTGAGCACCTGATCTGCTCGTTTCTTTGGTTCGACCCATGCGGTGATGTCCTAAACGAGTAAAACTAGGAAAAGAGCAAGAAAACAGACACCAAGAGAAGCTGTTGATGTTGGTGGAATGTAGAGAGTCAGCTTTTGCTACATGGCCACACATTGTGCAGGTTTGGGAATACTTCAAGAGCTGGAAATACCAAACCAGAGTAAGCTTCCTTTAGTGGCAAAATGAGATGATAGCCCTGGTTCTGTACAATAAAAAAGGAAAGAGGAAAGGAATGTGCCTGAACGTTCAGCATGTTAGCTGTTGTAAGTGTAAGTTGTAAGATCCGTTTCTCTGCTGCTGTTTGCCTGGCTTGTATCACCACTGTCCTGTCTTTGAGCTGGATGTAGCATGTTTTTTTTGTTGAATGAGGCACCCATCATCTTGCAACATCATGAACATTGTTTTTCTTCAACTCTTGAAAGTCAAAACACGGTAGCATAAGTAGCTGTAATAACTTAGCAATAAATGCGACCTGAAAGAATTTTCTCATTGCACAGTATAGGAAAAACAATGTTTAATGTGTCACTTCATATACCTCCTCCCATCTTCTTTCCCACTCTTAAGCAGATCTAATGCATGAAAATTTTCTTCAGTAGTGTTCTTGGTTCTTTATATTCAGTTGCAACTATTGGTCTTTTGTTAGTAATTTTTTCATATTTAAGTTGAGGTCCTCACAAAACCTCTGCATCCTCAGTGAATGACACCATCATGCTGTCGTTTGTTTTAAGTCATCAAATTTAGGCTAAATCTCAGTTTTGGAAACCCTTTTCCAACACTTTAAGGGTGCTCTTTCTTCTCTGTCGGACGATTGCGTTTTCCATTCAGGTTTTCCATGGATCGTATCCTTATTGGAAAAATCTTTTTCTTTTGCCTTGACAAATGCAGTCTTGGAATGCTCATTATCTATTCGAAGTGCTACTGTAAATACCAGTTTCCAAACTTACACCTTTTAAACTTCCTCCTTCGATTTAAAACAATAAAGATAAGCTATCTGTCTTTGTTTTCAAGGCCCATCAAGACTACTTCTACCTGATACCTCTCCTTCAGTATCAAGAGGTTGACTCTGATTTTGATCAACATATGACACCAGCTTCCATCAGTCGCTTGTTAAATTTTCACACCACACTGGATACTTTCTCCTCAGCTGCCTCTCATGTGTTGGTTGACTCCTTCATAAACAGAACCGTTCGCTCTCTTCCTTTAAATATCTTCTTACAAGTTTTATGCACTGTGAAGCTTAAAGCAATCCAACTAGAAAATAGTGATATTATTCAGGTACACTAATGCCAACGCTTATCACAGTAATGCTTTGTCATTGCCTTTGTACTTTGCAATAATCTCTGTTGTCTCTTTACGTAGAACTCGAGCACACTCTTTTTGTTGTATGCTTATTTGTGGCCCAGCATAACGAGAAGTGGATCCAGGGTGAGGCCTCCTAAGATTTGTGGTAATGCAAATAAATAATAATGAAAGCTCATTGGATGCCGCAGTGTAGCTGTTGGATCCTGCTGTGCCTTGTGTCACATCACATTTAATGCAGAAAAAAGGTGCTCCAAAGAGAAGCCTCACAAAAGGGAAAGAAGGGAGTCGCAGTGAACAGATGAAATGCTAGCCCCCGGGGGCCTTCTCAGCTGTCAGACCCAAGTCAATAGCTACTGGCACTGCGTCCAGAAAGCATCCCTCATTCCTCTCCGTCTTCTCCCTCCTCACAGAAGGAAGTTAATGTGAATGTTACAAAGTTCTCCAGTGTGTACAAAAGCTTTAAGGACTTCCCATACTTCGTAGCGTCCTTCTGCTGCTTAGTGCATTCCCTTCCTGACACAGCATCTCTTGGTACAGAAATCTTGAATAAGTACAAGCAGTTGTTCAGGCCATCCTGTTGGTCAGTCCTTGTTCAAACGCCACCAAGTTCTCTGTTGAGAAGGAACCTACCCTAGTTTTGATTTGCTATCTAGGCACATTGCTACCTCATACTGCTCTGTTTCCCTGGTACCTTGAAGATCATGATTCTTCAGAAGAGTGGTAAGCATGAATTGCATCAGGAATTCCTCAGGTATGTCACCCTCTTTCTGGAAGTGGGTCTGCATGCGTCCCTTTCCTTTCTTTCCAGGGGACACTGAAATATCAGTGCCTAGATGGCACAGAAATGATGGAACGTTAGTGCCTCCCTGATGCGGAGACAACAGATTGGTCTGTGCGATCAATAGAAGAAACCACAAAACATAATTCTGAGTGTTTCCATATCTGAATAGGAGAAGCCTGGTAAGAGCTCTAAACTAGCTGACGGGATGGAGACAGTGACTGTGAAATAGTGTGGGAAACTAGAGAAATCATGCAGCCTAAAAGCTTGGTCATAATGAGAGATCTCGGTTAGCAATGTATGGACTAGATTAGCTTAACATTAGGCTATCATGCATAAGCTGTTCTTTTTTTAGGTACCATTGAGAACTACTTTTTTGAGCAAAGCAGCTAGAGAATGCAGAAGAGTGAGGGCAGCACTTAGTTTAGTCTAGAATTAATACATAGGACTTGGTTGGTGAAATAACTAGAGAAGAACCATTCAGCAGTGATAGGTCATATCAAACTGAAGTTTGTCGTATCTGTAGGAGAGAAAAAGATACCAAAAAAAATCCAGTAGTGTTTAAAAAAAGAGGAATTGCATACGAATGATGAAATAATTCAAGTAAAAATTAAAAGAGACTAAGACAGGCACAGAGACTTTGTTTTCTGATTCTAACCAAACTGAACAAGAATCACAGCAGAACAGTAGAGGAGGTCACTAGAACTAAACAGATGTTTTTCCAGAAGTGAAATCTGAACATCAAAGAAGAAAAGAGCGCGGTTCTGGCAAGTTAATCGTAGAACTATTGTAAGGCAGGACAAAAAGATTTTGAAGAGCAACAGGCTGAATTCATAAAAGAAAAAAAAAATAAAAATTGTTAAATGTAAATTCTACACATAAAGGAATTCTGCTAACAGGGTGGCAAGCTCAATAGATAATCAAAGGACAAAAAGAATAATTAAAGGCAAAGCCATTGAGAAAGAAGCCAATGAACTCTTTGCATTGGCAGGGTTTACTCCAGGGAGATTATGGACACCCCCACATAAAAGTAATTCATTATAAGGAATATTTCAGATATGAAATATCAATAAAAGATGTTTGAACTCAATTGAATAAGCATTAACAGATTGCCAGATAGCATATCATTCGTTCGGTAGTCCTCGAGAAATCGAGGAATGAAATTGGTCATCTGTGCATTGTGTTGTATAATCTATCACTTAAATTGGCGTTGATAACAGAGGGATGGAACGTAGCTAACATGACACCAGGTTTAAAAGGGCTCTAGGGATGATCGCGGACTAATGTCCTAATAAGTCTGACTTCCCTGACAGGCAAAATGCCAGTGAATGTGATAAAGAATGTAATTAATAGGGACGTGGATGGGTATAATGGGCAACCATCATCTTGGCTTTCGTACGAGGTAGTTTTCTCTTACAGCTGTGCTAGTTACTTGAAGGAGTCAACAGAAATATGGAAAAGGGTCACCCAAGAAGCTTTAAAAAAAGTCTGACACCAAAGACTTTGACGCAGTGATTCTTTGTGGGTTACTAAATGGCTACAGGATAAGGCAGACTGTAGCAATTAATCAGCAATTTTAACAGTGCCGCCTCCCGAGGATTGGTACCTGCACCTTTGCTGGTCCCCCTGTTGATAAATGGCCTGAAAAAGTGCAGTGATAAAGCTTAGAGATGATAAAAGGGAACTCTTCAGCTGGAGCCAGACCTGACGTTGACCCTTGAAGAGTCGGAGAAGGAGCTCACAGCAGGAGCTGAGGAGAGGCCAGGTACCCGTCAGCAGGGAGGGGCAGCACCCCATGAGCCCGGAGCTCAGCAGGCTGTGAGCAGCGCTGCCATTCAGCAAGGCAGGGACTTGCAGCTGCTCTTTCTAACCACAACAGGGCCTGCAAGCTGAAGAGGTGAGATGCTTCCCTATTTCTCAGGGTTTCACAGCCCCAGCTGAGCTTAAAATGCAGACTTTGATCCTACAGCTCCTGCCTGTCACAGTGGTGGAGCAGCACTGTTACGCTGATAGGTAATATCTCGCTGCTGTGAAAAGCTGCAGTTCTCAAGCCATTTTACTGATATTTGCATGGATTTTTAGCAGCTTCTGTTAACTTTTTGAAATCTTTCTGGGCTAGCAAAGACTGGCAAAATGGTATTTGAAACAAAGAAGTCATGCTGGCACACTGGGCAGTTCTGAGCATTGGTGGGAACTGTACACAACATAGAAATGAATGAGGAAGGTATGGCTTAGCTCTTGTGCAGGGCCAGTAAACGAATCAATTCTTCCATATGGCAAAATGTTGACCGAGGAGTAACATGAGAAAGGTTTCTAATATGTGGAAATATTTAATAGGGGACTCTAACTCCATGTTTCTTAGAATGGAATAGCGATTAGCCTTTGGTCACCGTTTTATGTAACTTAAGGGACCCTTCAGATGGCAGAAGGCTGCTTATCAGCAGTGTCATCTCCCTTAGTTTTGTGAATGCATCCTTTTACGTGCACAAATCCCAGCTGTTACTGGTCTTGAAAACTCCACTTATCTTGAACCAGCTGGGGCCAAAATCCAACCTGTGCAAAATTACAGCTTTTCTGTAAGTAAGAGCCTGTTGGTGATGAGTTTTCAAACATGGATCAAATGCAAACTTGTCCAGTTTTCCTAAATCTGCAGATATATTTATTTATTTATTAACCCTCTGCTTCTCTTTGTTCCTTTATCTGGCAGCAGTAATGTTGTGGATGGCCAGATCGGTTTTCCTTGTTTTGTTTGCAAACCTGTGGGCAAGGGAGAATGCCGGTTTGCTGCTACTTCAGAAAGCTAAAAGCAATAGTAGGCCCTAAATGCAATCTGGAAATCAGATCAAGTAGCAGGAATGTCTCACGCAGCAAGCTGAAGGTTTGGACAGAGGGAGGAAGTAGAGGACAGCATTGTCCCTTTGAAATGGCTGGAATGGTTTCCAAGCTGTGGGCCGCAAACCCCTGCTGGGCTACAAGGCTATGGTAGGTTGACCAGCTCTTTGGCTAAAGCACATTTAATGGTGTTTAAAACAGTGTTTTCAGTTAAAAGTTTGATCAGATGGATGTGTGCTGGTTTGTACAAAATATTAGGGGCTGGCAGCAATCTGTTGTTCCAGACATTTGGGATCCACTGCTCAGGAGTGTACAAAAAGGTAGAGAGCTCTCCCTCCCTACTCCTCCAGCCTCAGATAGGCCGTCAGCAACAGCAAGAGGTTCCCAGAAGGGAGCCAGGAAGAGCAGTCTGGCAGCATTAACCCCTCTGTCCCGACCACATCCTCCCCAGGAACTCGTAACAGAATTGTTTTGTTAGTCATTGCATTGTCCTTGAGTATCACTAATTGTCTTTGCTGCCTCTCCTTTTCATACATGCTCACAAGCAGTAGATGCAGTTTCCTGACAAGTGAGTATTGGGTCCCCGTCAGACAAAGATCAGACTGCTCAGCTTCAGCAGATGAAAATGTATCTGTCTTTGAATACACATCTGATTTCTCACTGTCAGAAATTCTTACATTTTCTAGCATTATTAACAGACATAAACTTTCCTTATGAGCATTAACATTCCTCAGCACAATATCTGCTCAATACTCTAAAAAAATCCCACTTCTGTTTGCCCAACCTCTTTTAATTTACCTAAGCTCCCTGAATGGTGATTTTACATTGCAAAAGTCTTCCCTGTCCTCACATCAGGCCTCTTATTACTTTTATTTTTTTTTTCTATTGAAAGTTTTCCAGAATTGTAAGGTATTAGCAGTGCTTTTAGTTGCCCTTGACACAGGTTACTCCCTGTTGTCCTGAGTACCAGGCCAGCGCATCCATAAATAACTTCCAGAGATCGTGGCTTTTCCAATGCTTTGTTCATCTTTGTTAGCAGCTACGGTCGTGTTGAATTGATAAATGCCAAATTATAAAGCTTATTCAAATGATATAAACGTGTTTCTCTGAAGAAATCAGTTGTCTAATGTAAAATTAGACCGTAGCACGTGTATTTTACAAAATTTAAACAAAATATTGGAAGCAAGTTATTGACAGTCATGTTCTAAAAGGAATTAGTTTGGCAGAGTAGCGTGATCTTTGTAACCTTTCTTGTTCCATATTTCGTGTTTGTGTGATACTTAGATGGGAAATGAGGGGTTTTGTGTATGCTTTATGTTATTGTTATTCTATTACTGTTGCTAAATATCTGTTGCTGATATGACTGAAGCTGTCTTTCAGTGTTCTGAGCCCTGCAGTATGTATGGTTGATTTTTCTTGTTCAGATGCTCAGGGTGAAGGGGGATGTGAAAGAAATCTCTCCCTTGTATCAGAAAGGAATATATAGGGGAGAGAGTGTTTTTCTTCTGCCGTAGCATGGAAAAAGGTTATTTCCTGGTGTCATCTGGGGGTTGCTGTGCCTATAAGCAAGGGACATTGCACAAAACATGGTGAGGGGGACATTTGGGTAGGACTGGGGATCAGCGTATGGGAGTATGGAGCTGGGGACAGCGGTCAGGATGGGGTTTCTGTGGGGGTTGGAGCGGTCACAGTTGGGTAGATGTGTTGGGGTCGGCTGGAAGTCACTTTACCCAGAACATGGCAACATCTCTCTCCCTGCCTCTGGCTCGCTCCATGTGGGACATAGCCCAACATTTGAAATCTGCTAATCAGAGATGAATTCTTCAATTCCTTTTCCTCCTTTTCATGAAGTAATCATTAAAAGGTGACATTTATTTTTCCTCCATGTGTTGAAATATGTTTTTTTACGGTCTTACTAAGAAGCAGAAAAGTTTTGGATTTCTAGAGCCCAGTCCCTTCTGATTTGCAATTCTCTCTGATTTATGACATTCTTAAAAAATCTAGTGGATGGTTGCACCTGCTGGTCATAAGCTGAAGCCTTCTGACAGGATGCTTCCTTATTTAATTACTATTTTGCAGACCACTTAAAAGATGTTTATGAAGCCTAAAGAGTCTGCAGAAAGATTGAGAGCCACTGTCTTAGGGGATCACCTTAAACACATTTTTTAAATGCATTTTTAACACAGATATTTCATATGTCTTAAGCTTTTATTTATGATTTTTATAAGTCCTAAGCTTTTCCTTCTTAATATATGATTACATACTTATGTCTGTAGCAAGCCAGAAGCTTGATTTCTGTAAAAGTTTCCAATTCAGTAATTAATTAATACGCCTTTCAGCACCTGACAATACAAATAGGTTATGTAGCAAGATCACCATAATAATAAAATAAAGAATACTTTTTGTTGTTGTTGTTAAAGGGTATGTCTCTGTGGAAAACTATTTTGATATTTCTTTCTTGGATGGATTTTTTATAGTGGCCACTCTTTGTGTTAGTTGATATTAATTCCTAAAAATTGGCTCCACTCTCGTTGTTTGTCATATGTCGTTCTACCTTTAAAGACTGCAGGAGCTCCTGACTACTGGGAGGTAACACCTTGAAGTCTTGGCACTGTCCTCTGCAAAGTAGCTGTTACCCTGAGCTGACTTTCTGTTATCCTGTAGGTGAAACACCAAGTGTTGATGCTATCTGTGAAACCATATTTGATAGAAGGGCTATTACGGTGCTTTAAAAAAGAAATCTTGGAAAGATAGATTTTGTGGTTAGAAGAGCTGGCCCCTGAAAATGTGTGTCATGGATACAGGTAATAAATGTTGCTCGTGAATTGTTACAGGAGAAAAATGTATCTACATTTGGGTTCAACACACTAGTCTTTTCGAGCTGTTCTTATCTCAAATATCTTATCACTTACTGGTTATAAAGTATTTAAGGACATGAATCATTGCATTTGTTGAAGTATTCAGTGCATCTTTTAAAATGGCTACTAAAGCAGAGAGGTGGAGATTGAATCCTCCTAACAGCTAAGCATAAAAATAACGTATCAGAGATAATAATACAGTTCCAGATCCGTAAAAATCATTGTTAGGTTTTGCTGTATGAGCAGAGCTCTCCACTGAATACTAATCTCCCTCTATTTTATCAGATTACAGTCACCTAAATAGATGTTTATTTCTAAACTTTATCCTGGTGATTTTGTGACTTTGTTCACAAGTGGGAGAGTACAAACACTAGAATTTTAAATCGTTACTCCTCAGCCATGCTAAACGCTTGCAGGGCTTGGTATCCTACCCCAGGACTGGATCCAAGTAGTCCTTTTAAGTTTTGGAATTTCAGGAAATATGCAGGTGAGTAGGGAAAAGCAAATCTGGAAGGAAAAACAAGTGGAGAGAAGGAAATTTTCCTTCCTTTACAGAAGGGAGGGAAAGATGAATATCAATGTAATGAGCCTAGGAGAAATAACAGGATGAAAAGGGAGGTCAGGTAAGTGTTTACACTATTTTCTGTTTAGTGCTCAGGCTTGTTGGGCTTTATGCTTGCACAGAAAATGGATTGAGGCTTCTGCGTTCTCACTAACTGCTGCGTTGTGCTGAACTTTACTCTCTGCATTTTTGTTTTAGCGTGGTTGCTTCTGAGGAAAGCTTTAAATTGGCTTTGTGGGGCAACCTGAATCACAAAGTGCATTATCCTGGTAGAAATAACGACTCCCTCCAAGCTCCGTCTTCCTCAGCTGGCCCTCTTAAACAATGTGAGAAGTAACAACGATAAAAAAATAGCTATTTTGGGGATGTATTTTTCTGTTGTTAATTCCAGTCACCAGCATTGGGGCAGGGGACAGGCAGGCTGAACAGTGGCAAAAATTCTGTGCAAAACCTAGTTGCAGTAATGCTGAAAATGACAATTAGCCTCAGTTTGCAACTGTTTTTGTCAAATTCTTGTCCATATCATGTTTGGGACCCTTCATTGTAGGTAGAATGTGCAGAGCTAGTACTTTTTATCCTGTCCTCAAAGAACAACATGAAGTATAAAGGATTTTCTACATCAAGAGCTTTATCCATCTCTACATCTGTTTGTCAGAACTTAAATGGAAAATGAGACTGAACGAGAAACTGTATTAAAATACAAACTCTTAACTGCTAATTAGTCATTATTCAGCTGGGCTAAGCAACATCAATTCATAAGCAAATGTAGGTGTAGAACAACAGACTACTTACGTTGGCTTTCATTACAGGTTAGACAGCAGCGGACGGATCTCATCCATAATCTGTAATGAAATAAAAGAAATTAGGAGGATGGCGAAAAAGGTTGAACTCAGTAATTTTTTCATTTGTGTCTGTGGTTGCTGCATGTTTCCCTTGAGTAGATACGGTATCAGAGCGGAGTAACTGTTCAGGGAAAGGATGTAGGTTTTTTACAGAGAGCAACCGACTAATAATTTATATCACGAGTATAAATGGTCTTCGTGAGTTACCATGCTAAAAATGTGTTTAAATACAGAGATAAGGACCTCCTAATTTCTTAGATTTGGTTGGTGGTACACACGGAACACCTTAAGTGTCCACCTGAGCAACACCTGAGTGTAGCTGAGCCCTGAGCCGCCGTACAGCAGAGCAGCATCCCTGCAAAACTGCCCAGCAGAAAGGGTGACAACGGGTGGAGCCTTTAGGGCGCCAATTCACAATTACTGATTGGAGCTGTAACATCTGCTTCTTGGAAGGCAGAACAGCTCTGTATTAATTTCTGCTAATGGAGAGAGAACTACAGGTCTGCACAGGAGCTATGCTGCAAATTGCTGCGTGATAGGATTCCCTTTCCTGCGCCGTGTCTGTGTTGTTGTACAAGACAATCGGGTGTAGCAGTCTTTAAAGGCACCCAGTGAAGATAAGAAGACTGAAAAACTGACGTAGCTATACTCTATGCTCATTCAAAAAGGAAATTGAAATGAAAAGCAGGCGCAACTTTTAGAAGTGCTAAATATGAGACTTCAGGCTGTATATTTAGCCTTTACCGTTATGTTGTTTTGCATTAGTGCTCTACTATTTTCTGTTTAAAAAGGCAGCGATTCTTTATCTGAGGTAAACTCTTCAGTGCAAAATCGCATTTCGAGTGGGTTAATAATGAGATTGTAAAGATGTCTTTTTAATTTCATTAATGAAATTCCATTTCATTCATCTTCATACAGCAGGCAGGGCAACTGTATCCTGATATAACCATTAAAAAACATTGTCTGTGCAAGACCATTAGGTGCATAGGTCTCCAGTGAGGTATGAATCGCACAGTCCCAGGATTATTTCTCAGACTTTCTGTACTAAAAAATAAAAGTCCACACGATGAGCTGTCCCATTGGAGCGCATTGCCAACTCCCCAATCAGTGCCCAGGAGGAAGCTACCTTTCCCATCCTCTTCTCTGACTATTTATGCTTTGCTGCAGCAGCCTGTAAGATCAGTCTTGTTTTTTCATCTGGGTTGGCAGTCAGGTGAAGATGCTATAAAGAAGTTATCCCTGCAGACTTGCTCCACGTGGAAGCTCCTGCACACAGATAGGACTATATCCCAATATTAAAACCAGCCTGTTGCCCATGACTCCTGTATTTAGTTATAGTTCTTTTACAGTAACCATTATAATGTAAGTATTCTGTGTGTAAACATAGGTTTTCAACATTTTTTTCAGAACAGTATTTACTGTATTTAGTGACAAATTACTGAAATACCAGCAGTGTCAATTTAATTATCAGATAAATGTGATATTTCCTGAATCAGATCTTAATGTTGGGAATGTAGAGTCCCAGTCCTGCTGAGCTTTGGTTTTTACTTAGAGCAGATGAACTCAGAGCCCCAGTAGTACATGCTTAGGCCTAATAGGAAAACAAACTTTCTTTTGACTGGGTCAGATTATTTTTTGTGTGCTTTATATAGTAAACATGAATAACGCTCAGTAATAAAAATACTAATGTGGCACAAACCTACCACATGTTCTATGCAGATGAAAGTCATTAGTAAATTTTCTTTGTTCAGAGCAAACGAACTTGAAAATGTGTTGTCTCTCATGTTATTTTAATCCAGATGTTATCTCTAAGTGTTCAGTGCTGCTAGGTTCAGAAACACCTAGTGAAACTTGGAGAAATTCATTTCAAATGCGTGCTTCAGAGTCTGAGAGATAAACCTTAGGATGGGATGAATCGCCCTCTGGAGGTGCCCGTTTCAGTCTCCTGACTTCACAGGAATCCTGCTCTGAACCGACTAGCTCAAACTGAAAGTGAAGTGAGTGGACTGTCACCTTAGGAGAGGGATAGCAGCATTTCCTACCATACTAGGTCTTTTCTGTAGACATTTCTTTTTGCTAAGAATAGCTGCTTATTCCTCACCTTTATTTCTCAGTGTTCTTGTACCATTCATAAAATGAGTGAATACAGTTGTTAGGTGTTATTTCTTGTGCTTTTTCTGTTTTTTCCCCTGTCCTTTTTCATCTTATTATCTTCTCTTTCCCTTTCCCCCCTTTTTTCTTCTCTTACTTTTTAGCTACCATCTCTTCTGAAGCTTTTCATTTGCTACCTCTCTGACCATCCTGCCTCCCATGTAGACAGCATTGTCCTAACTTCTGACCCGGAAGATTGCTGACCATTTCCTTTGATGCTGGTATCAGTGTTTTCTGTGAGAGACACAGAAGAAGAAGAACATGGCACTCCTGTGATTTGATTTTATTCATGGTTTTCAATAGTCAAGAAGTATTGTGCTTCTGCTTGCAGATGAAGTGTGCTGGTTTCCTAATGAACTTGTCATTTAAAGATGTTTGTAGAAATGTAAGATCAAATGTGAAGAATATAAAACCCACATTAAAGTCATTTAAATGTAACAAAATACAGCATTAGTCTTTATTTTTAAAAATGGAGACCTACATGGCTCACTTGCAAAAAAAATGGGATATATTTTGAAAGTTGTGGACTGGTAAAATTATTTTCCTCCTCCCTATGGTAATAGTTTCTTGATTCATATCTATTGTTAACGATCTCTCCTTCTACTGTTTGTTTCCTTCTCTGTCTTCTCTTTTTTTTTGGTTCCTTTTATTAGCTTAAGTTTCCTGTTCCTTTTTGCACTGGACCTTCCTAACTCTCTTGGTTCAATACCAATACATTTTTCTCTCAAGTTCACATCCGCTTGCCTAAAATATTGCCTTAGCATGATCATGTATGTTCAAGGATGTTTGCTTATAAACACCAAACAGATCTGCTGGTTTAGGACTTCAGTAAACCAGATAAAAAACAACAACTCAGTGACAGCATTTTACGTTTTTTATGCCACACGTGCCTTTATAGGATCAGAGCACCTTCCCTTCTACATCAGTGGAATAATAATTATGGATAGTCATAAACATTCCTGTACAAATGCAGACTTAAGGTACTTCTTCAGGATAGGATTGCTAACTTGAAAAGATCATTTGAATGACAGCAAACATACTGCATTCAAAAATGGTATGGCAGATGTTTTTAGATTTCATTTGCAGGTAGATTAAAGAGAAATGCTAGTGAAAAAAGTGCTTTACTGTCAGTAATGTAAGCAGTTAAAGTAAAAACGAAAAATACAACTAGAAGGTGTACATTCATAAAATCAGGGTTTTTTGTTTGTTTTTTCAAATCATGCTTTGTTATAGCAGGAATCTTTATTAAAAGTTAATGCTTTCTGAGGGGTAGATACCTGCATATTTTGTTATCTTTACTAAATGTTCTTTGCCTAATCTGAATTCCTTGGGTTTGAGATAGTACAGTAAAAGGAATGCTAAATACATGACAAAACATAAATAGTGATGTTTGGAACTTTTTTGTTTAGATATGTACAATATGGTTTGAAACCTCTTCTGATACTTAGAGTAGCTTACAGGAATAATAGTAACTTACTACAAAATTATTGCAGGTGTGGCTGAGATTGTGATGCCCTAAAGTTTTTAACAAATGTAGTTTTAAGCAGGATATTTCATAATGCTGAGTCCATTAAAAAGGAACCATTTTTGCCAGATTTGTTTTCTGAGCATGAGACTGACAGTATATACAAGTAGAAAGCAGAGGAAAAATGGACTCTTCAAAGCAGTTACATGGATGGTGAGTCTTTGTGCTGTACAGTAAGTTTTTGTTAGAATAAGTCAACTGCAATTAGTTTTATAGAGAAAGAACCATGTGAAAATTATACATGCAGTGAGGAAAAAAGATTGTTAAAAAACATGTAAACTCTATTAGGATTTTCTGGGGTAGAGCCTCACATGGTATAAATTGGCATGCACACAGTTAAATCATCACTGCCTACTGAAATTTTATCCTTACTGAAGTTTTGTCCTTTTTATTAACTTCTTAATACAATAACAGAGCCTGAAATAGTCTGTTACTTAATACTTGTTTCAATTTTACAGCAGAGTAGTTATGGAATAAGGTCTTACCATAGGAAATAATAGAGTTCTAATGTATTTTCTTAATTACATAGTATAATATTTATTATTTTTAGAGGGAAACACATCAAAGTGACCTGAATTAGCACAGGAGAATCAACTTTGGTTACGAAGAGTACTGTATTGGTATCAGTTGTTAAGTTACAAAACTATTGCTTTTTTAATAGTACTATTATCCTAAAATTTAGGGTTGTACATTGAAGATAGAATTATTTTTACATTCAAGCTTATGCATTTTTGCTTTGCAGTTTTTGGGTGATGATGTCTCAGTAAAAATCACCAGTTAAAATGTCTCTCTCTTTAATATATGAAGAATAGTGAAGAAAGCATAGCTGGAAATGCTAACAAAGTAGGAATAGTTTGTCAGCAAATAAATGAATGTAGCCATAGGGAGACACTTGCAAGAGAAGAATAAAGTTGAGTGAGTATTGCTACGTTGAGATGTGAAAACATACATCATCGAGAAAGTCCTGCAGGAAATAATCATGGGAAATTAGATATTTCTGTTCGTAAACACAGCTTAGGTACATGTGGTCGTGAGAGGTGCAGTGCCACAACCAATTCCATGAAATGCTTTGTGACTGCACTGCAAACAAGTCTGGCTAAGACGTAAATAGAATATAACTGTCTGTTTCTATATAAGGAAGCTAAGGTGAGGTGAGGGAAGCATAATTTATAAAAACAACCACCCAGCATCCGGATCCTGCAATTCACATGGCTGGCAGATGCAGAAATAATTTCACAAATGAAAATGGAAGATGCAATATCCGTGAAGATGGTGAGGAAGGTTTCTTCTGTGTGGCGTCCTCTTGGATTATGAGGAAGGATGCTGCTATGTATGTGAAAATAAGTGTGTGAAAAGCTTCAATACTTCGATTTACATTTGAATTACATGCAAGAAATGTTTCAAAATAGGCTACAGGAGGATATTTCTGTATAGTACTTAAAATAACCAGAAGAACTAAGGACAATTTAGTCCTGGTTCTGATCGTGATCAGGGAAAAAAATCTAAAATGAAGATCTTATGAATGTAGAATACTCCTGCTGTAATAGAGGTAACAGAAAAACAGTAATCACTGTGAAAATCACTGACAGAAAGCTGAAGAGTTTGAAAGGTCAAAGCAGAAACTGGTTCAGCAATAATGTTGCAATGAAATAAGAGTAAGATACCCCTGAAAATAAATGTTTAGTGATGTCAAATACAAAATAATAAAGTAAGAGCTCAGAAGAAGGAACTGGGAATGGGAGCTTTAAGCTTGCCATCAGGCAAAGATAAAAGAAAAACTTGGACTATGTGATGCTATCTGAGAAAGCCCAATTACCTGCTTAATTAGGATAGTTTAGCTAATGTATTCTTAAAATATGTATAATAAAAGAAGAAACACTAGAAATCAGATTTTTTTTTCAACCTGTAATTTCTCTGTTTCCAATAGAGTAACACCGAATAAAAGAAAATCTGAGACCCCTGCCTTCAGATCAGATCATATCCTTGAAAAGGCAGTTGAAGAGACAGCAAAAGAAAAAAAAAAAAAAAAGAAACACAAAACAAACAGCAATTGAAAATCCAGAAAAGTGTCTGAAAATATGGAGGGCCCAGATTCTGTGTTCCTGTTCTGCCCGTGGCGGCAGCACGAAGTTGCCAGGCTGAGAGTTCCCCCGCTGCGGGGAAGGCGCAGCCAGCCTGAAGCTGATCCACGCCTCTCCCATGCCAGCAGCTCTCGTCCTCGGCACACGTTGGGGAACAGGAGCACAAGAAAGTACGCCAAGTCTCTACCAATTTTCAGCTGCCTGTATTTTCTTCGGTGGCATCTGTGCTAGAAAAGAAAAGGGGCCGCAGCCCAGTCACGAGTCGGTAGCACGTTACAGCTCGTATTCACGTGGCTAACCCTTCTGCCCTCCCAAAGGTAGGGGGGAGATTGTTCTTATCACTGACTAAAAAGAGCCCCTAACCCATATCTAACCCCTGGTCCCACGTCTTGCTGTGCCTTAACCTGAGTGCTCCATGGCCTGGGCCCTCTTTAGCAGGGAGCGTAGTGACAAGGAATAAGGGGTAATGGCTTTAAGCTAAAAGAAGGAAGATTTAGATCTGTTAGGAAGAAATTCTTCCCTCAGAGGGTGCTGAAGCCCTGGCACAGGCTGCCCAGAGGAGCTGTGGCTGCCCCATCCCTGGAGGTGCTCAAGGCCAGGCTGGATGAGGCTTTGGGCAACCTGGGCTGGTGGGAGGTGTCCCTGCCCATGGCAGGGGGCTGGAATGGGGTGGGCTTTAAAGTCCCTTCGAACCCCAACCATTCTGTGATTCACTCCGTGATTCATACCAAAGAGCGTGCTAACTGGTAAATGCCGTGGATTATCACAGGGTAGAGCTCAAGCATGTCCCTGGGCCCTGTTTAGCCCAGTAATACAGATGTAACCTTATGAACCACATCCAGTTGGCAATAATTACAACTGGACTAGCCTGCTCCAAATTAAAATTGTAATGGCTTGAAAATGAATAATCTACAGTTATCTGTCAGGCTACCATTGCTTCTACTTGAACAGAAATGTCAATGAACGTAAATTCTGATGTAATCTGTGATTTAAGGAAAGAAAGCGTGGAAAATCAGAAAATAAATCAGTAAGTTAAGAATCTTAGAGGAGGACAGCAAAAGGTAAAACAGTACTTAACTAACGTGGAAGTGTTTTTAAATGGAAACTGGAAAGCTGGGTAAATGCGTGAATGTTCTTTTCACATAAGCACATAAGTGAATATTCATTTTGCAAGCATTCACAGAAGTGAATATTCTTTTCACATATTCTTTTACAATAAAGAAGTTAGTGTGTGACCATTTGGGTAAAGAGTTTTGTTTCATTACGAAAAAGCACTTTGGGTCCTACCTCCGTGGACCTCCTTGTAGGATAAAAGCCCTGCACATAATGTATTTGGTTAGGGTGTTTTATTCTGAGACTTTTGAGAAGGGCCTGATGCTGAAGTGGGCACACTTGAGAATAGTGACCTCATCCTGCACATGATGCAATAAGTTCTTTACTGAATATTTATACAGATTTCAGAAAGGGATATGCAATAATATCTTGGGATTAATATAATCTCTGTATTACTTGGACAGTTTTCCAGTATGTGATGTAATTACTATTAGGTTCCAGGTCATATTTTGACCCAGTGAGGTCACCAGTTGTTTTCGTTATCGTTTCTGATTTTACAGGTTGTGGAGAGCTATGTGCAGGATACACAGAAGGGGGAAATAAAATTACATTCACAGACTACTTTAAGACCTGGGATTAACTGCTTAACTTTGAAGACAGAAAAAAAAAAAAAAAAGGAAAGGAAAATGTGGCAAATCAGACAATGTCAGAACATGAGCTGTTAGCATTCGGTTGAGTATTGTCATTGAAGTTGCTCAGACGTAGAAAGGGGAAATAAACTGTGCAAATATGAGCTGTAGACAGATTTTGAAAGGGCGTCAGCTTCTCTGGTGAGTGCTGAGGATCTCCACTTTCTAATTTAGTCTTCAAAGTCAATCCTTGAAATACCTGTCACAAGTGTAGTAAACTCAAGTGAGGTATCAGAGTGCCATTAGGTTTATGAGAAGAAAGCTGTCCCTTTTTCTTTGTATGTTACATTTGAAAATAAGTAAAATTAAAGCACTAATGAGTTTTAGAGCTGTGTTATGTCGTGCTGTTATAACCACGCCTATAAAGCTCGAGGCATTTCGGTACAGAGTGTCACAGGCAGTTCAAAAGAGAAAAGCTAAATGCAAAACAAGGTAACCACTCGTGGAAACTTGCTGAATTGACTAAATGTGTGTAATCCACAAACAAAGTGATTTTGGTTGGTTAAGGATTCTGTATATACAATACTGACTAAACTCAGTCACTATATGAGGGACATAAGGAAATAAAGCACAAGTTTAGGATGCTGTAGACCAAAGGAAAACGTCCAGAAGTTGTAAAGGAAAGTAAGGAGTAGGTGTTTGGAAACAATTTAGTAGGAAACAATTCTTAATGTAACGCTGAGAAGCAAACAGCCCATGATAACAGCTATTCAGCAATAAATTTGTCTACAGAATAAGTAGAATTATTTGTTTGGAGAAGCAGTCCTGAAGAAATGCAGGACTTGCCTGCAGCTTTCTGGAGGAACTCACTGGCCTTTCTGGCTTTACTGTATTGCCATCACCTGGATGTGCAATTTGATGGGAACTATGTTGGGAAAAAGCACCTCTACAATGTGAATGCGTAGCTCTGTATCCTTGACTTGCTCAGAAGAACTTCAGTAGAGTTCTGCTCTTGCAAACAGTAGAAATTACGTGTTTGAAAAGGCAAGAGAACATCAATGTAAATCATAAGAAAGTAGAATTGCATACACATAGATGGAGAAAAAAGCAAAGCAAATGTCACATTTATTACCTATCTGGCTAAAAAAAAATAATCTTTCTTACACTGACCTTGTAATTTCGAAATGCAAATGCTTTATATAAAATTCTAATACTGCGATCCCCTCGAGTGCAGCTTTTTGAAAATAGCATGAAACAAACACAAAATATTTGAAGTTGTCCACTTCTCTCTGAATGCGTTACATACTCTGAAGCTAATGCCTCAGCTGCCGGAACTAATGGTTCCTGTTTTGAGGAAAAAAAGTCATTTTACGACTTCTCTGAAAAGAGATAGGGGAAAATATGACAGCAGGTAGCACAGGTAAGACCTTCTGCTGGAGAAGTGTTCATAAGCTGCTTCTGTGCTCGCTGTGAATACATGCTGTGCCCATCACTCACTCCTGCTTAAATCATCCCTTGCTGGGGGGTGCCTCTTTTTAGAAGTGGGGGACATTGTTTTGGGGAGCTGCTACGCTGGGGTCTGGCTAGGAGGAGGCAACTACATCAGAAATTGATTGGAGAGCAGAGGAATTGCAAGCAGGCTTTTCCTGAGCTGAGGAAGGGGTGGGTCTAAGCTGGGAGCTCTTGAGCTCTTCGTCATCGAGAGCACACCTGGGCGTCACGGGATAGGGATCTTGGGCAGATGGGTAGGTTAATTGGGTTACAAAGAGCTGCTAAATTTCAGGAATTCATTATGAAACTACCCTATGAATAGACTGTATGAATATTAAAAAGCAAAACCAAACCGTAGAAACCACTTCTTAGAAGAACTTTCATATGTGACTGTGGTGTAGCTGCACAGGCTGTGCAAGTGAAGTAGAGCAAAGAAGCAGAAAATCTGGGCTGGATGTCATAAACCGCCGCCCAGTTTTCCACTTTTTTCTTTCTTTCCAAGGAAATAATTTGGAGGTTCCTGGGATAAACCAGCTTGGGTTAAAAAAAACTAAAGAGGCTGGATTCTCTAAAGGCAGGCGGCTGGAAATAAACGTGAAGAAAGGCAGCCACGGCAGCATTTAAAGCACTTTGATCTGTTATCTTACATCCTTTTGTTTTACTTTACTTGGTCCACAATATTTCGGCTTTATTCAGACAAAACTCATATTGAAAACGGTGTGGAGTGTGACGTGTTTACCATGAATTAATAATCGTGTCATCAGCAAAAGGGACTCCACTGCACGTTTTAGCTAGCAGCATTTTTCTACCTCCAATTCAGAAGGCGTTAGTGTCTGTTTGGAGACAGCAGAGAGAGAGAGACGGGCTTTGAGTCAAACCTTCCTTCTGTTTATGCCTGATTCGCAAAGAAAGCGAGATTTATGCCTGCCTGTCCAGAATATTATAATTCTTGTTTTAGCTGTTAAAACCTAAAAATACAAGTTGTGTTGCTAAACAGAAAGCACACAAAATTCTATTTTATCCAGTACTTGGAAGGGAAGGAAAAGAAAAAAAAAAGAGAACAAGTCAACTACTCTACATTCAAAGAAAATTAAGAGCCATTACTGATTTTTAAGATAGTTACTGAAGAAATGGATGGATTCGTTTTGTTTCAGTGGTCCACATGACCTGCACTACAAAATCCCAAATGACATGGATAGTATCTAGTTTTACAGATGAAGCAAAACTGAAAAACACTTGGGCAAAATGGCCAGAAAAAAAAAGCACCAGTGAATAAAACTGCTGTATCTCTGTGCTAAAATAAAACATAGAAAAGGGGAATGATTTTGATGCCCAGGTAAAAGTCTGTAGGAGATCATATGAGTCAAAAGGATTTTGGAAAGCAAGATTTATAAGGCAGGTTTTGAAAGAGCTGTGTTTGTTTAGTCTACAGAAGGGAGGGCTGAGGGGAAAATAAAATAATCTGACATCTAAAGATTATTGTGAAGAAGACAGTCATCAATTGTCTTTTGTACCCAGTTGTGGACGGACGAGAAAAGATTATCTTAATTTACAGAGAAGAAGAACAGGCTACATATTTGTTAAATTCTTTTAAGTCCAAGGACAGTTAAAGGCTGGAGTTGGGCTATCTGGAGATGCTGGAGCATCTTCCTCACTGGCAATTTAGCAGACATTAAACAACAAGTTCCTGCCATCACAGTGCTCTTACATACATCTATCTTTCCTAATTCTGTTGGCTCCACTCAACACAATAAATAGTCGGGAATTCAAAGAAGTAATTTGAAAAATAAATTCTGGAATGTGGAGATGAAATTGGATAGCCTGAACACATGATAAATCATCAAAAATGTAGGTATCTTTTTTTGTCAATAGATGTGTTTTTGTATTTTATATGCCTTTTTATACTTTAATGTTCACCGATTTCAACTTTGAAGTTCATGTGCATGTGATTTCTATTTACAGATCATGGGCAAGGAGAAAACCCTTTACCTATCCACGCGAGCAATGCTATTACCCTGCTTACACTCCTTAATCGTCTGGACGGGAAGCTTGGCTTCTGGTTCAACCACATGCTCTTCAGGTATGTATTGCTTTGTTGATATTACGGGGAAATATTCTGCATTCAAAACATATGTAGTTTCTTTTAAGTCATATATAGATAACTAGAGTGTATTATTTGACAGAAAATCTGAGAAAGTCCTAAGCAAAACCAGAACTTTGATGATCAATTTTACTTTCTGTGGTTAACAGCCTATTTTTACTGTGATAAGTAAAGCCTGTTAGTAATAAAAATGAAACCTAGTATCTGTGCTGTCATAATGGAACCCTAAAGTGAAATTAGTTAGCGATATTAGAAAGTATCACTTGTATTTGTGCTCCAAACCTCAAGTTATTTTATTTTCCTGTACTCAAAAACAACATTAAAGAATATGTATGGTTCATGTTACCAGCATTCATGGCCTTGATTATAACGGGAATCATTCATATACATGCTGTCGGTAGAGCATAAAATATGTGACATAAAAGAGCAAGGATCTTGAAGGAATGAAGCTCATTTGCCTATTCAGAGTGCTGACAGAATTCAGGCTGCTCAGAATACTGACTAGCACGTCTGTTCTTCCTAAGAAATTCAATTTGAAGGAAAACGAGGAAAACATTTAATTATATTTATTACTGTGATAAATACTAAAAATGCAGATCTGGTAGCTGCTTAAAGACTTATGTGTTCATCCCAAGCAATAGTTAAACCCTTCAGATTAAAATGTTTATTTTTCAATGATAATTCTTGTATTTGGTCTGTGAGAGAAGAGGCTATGAACATTTGAAAATGGGGATTTTTTTTGTACCTTCTTCCTTCAAACTGTGTTAGAAATGTTTCAGTTATTAGAAGCAGCTGTATTAAAAACATGAATAGCACACAGAGACTCAAGTGCCTTTTGCTCAGTTAAGATTTAAGTAAGAAAGTTAGAAAGAGAGGAAGATTTAAGTCAGAAAGTAAGAGAAGTAGCCCCGCTTCACTTTTGTAGATCTGTCTTGTTATCTTGATATAGAACCAAGGGGCTTCAGTATAACTTTCCTGTTTTGTATGGCACATGAATCATCTAGATTGACCTGCCTTTGGTTTAATTTAGTTTAATTTTTTTAAGTAAGACACATTTACTTTTGTTATTTGAGAATTAACTTAGAAGGAGGACACCAAAGTCTTGAAACCTTTATAACACAAGCCAATCCAGAAAAAGATTGGTATCAATTCAGTGTAGTTAATTTTGGGAGTCTTATTTACCAACAGTAATTGATGGCATTTTAAGGCTGTTTGCTACAGGCAAAGTAACCGTATGTTAAAATTCCCACCGAACTGTGGAACAAGCATATGAATCACAAACCTTTGCCATCTTTAGATTAATATAGTTCAGAAGAAAAACAGTTTTCTTCAGAGAAGCTGTTGGAGGAACATGTCTAGCAAATAACCTCAGAATGTTTAACTCACACTTTTTACAAGGAAAGGAAAATAAAATTTCTGGATAGAACTAAAATACTGCTTTATAAACGGCTCTGAAGGTTGAGTGACTTGACTTCTCATTAAAATCCAAGAAGTCGCTTGTTCTCCAAGATGTTTAATGAAGAGAGAATAGTGGTTCTAAATTGTGAGATGCTTTAATGAATAAAACAAATTGAGAAAAATGCAGAACTGCTAAGTCTCCTTTTATTTACAGTTGAAATCTAAGCTAGCCTGCTTTTACTTGTCAGAACTTGCTCTTCAACATGGGTATTAATTCAATAGAATTAGTAAGTGAACATTCACATTTATAGTTTGAAGGTATAAAATATGAACTCTATTTTCTGCATTCCCATTTAATATTTTATTGATCAGTTAATCCTTTTTTTTTTTTTTTTTTTTCTGACTTAGGAAGTATTTATGTAACCAGAGTGGATTTATTAGGAAGAAAAAATTAGTTTCCCTGCATGTCTTCAGAGGCCCAATGCAGCTATTATGGAAATCGACTCCCAGCAAGGGTCTATTATCTAGTTTGGATAGTATGATACTGAGAAAAATATATGGCTAAGAGTATAGAAGGCTCTAACCTCCATTTTCAAAGGTGCCAATTAATTTGTCATTTAATAATTTTGAAAATTTTTCTTCAGGCTTACTTAAGATTAAATAAGGACGTTCAGAAACAGTAAGAATAATTAAGGGGCAGTTGGGGAGAGGAAGAATATATGCAGTTTGATTGAGTTGAGGTAAACAACCACAGACAATTAAACTGGAATGATGTAATAGCATTTAAGTTAGCAGCAGAACGTATAATTGGAAGGCGTGTGATAGAACTGGGAAAACATGATGTGCAGTCGTTCTGAGTTAAGCTATCTTACCCAATTTAATAACGTTTTAAAGAGATGCTAATCCCCTACTTAGCATGATCGAAATCGGACTGGACAAAGTGCTAGAAACTTCAGAAAGACAATCCTGTGGTTGGGTATACGTTGGGAACTAATCATTGGCATTGAAAAGTTCAGGAGTTCTTCTGGGCAATTTTGAGGACTAAGAGAGGGTCAGAATCAAGAAAATAGTTTCTCTGGAGTATTAGAGATTGCTCCCCATAGAAATATTGTGATATACCAGGACCAGTATAAAGAGGAGGATGCTCTCTTAATGCAGTTTGTGTGTTGATTTGTACAGCCCAGCTTTCCACCTAAGTTTGCCCAAGCACAGAAACTTATTTTAATTGCCCAATTTCTATAAAGTGCACGAGTAGCTCATCGGGGATGCTTTTGGCCCCTTCTTTGAGTGCTCGAGTAGACAGATTTCATTGCTGGTGTGTATGTGCCCTGTGAGCACAAGCCCAAATGATTTGGACAAGCGAAGTCCAGTAGATGCTATCAGTCGACTACTACTTGAAGCACCCTCGTTTCTCTATCCTTGGGGCATTAAATAGTGGTGTGAGTACAAACATTCAGGATTTCATTGTTTCCATCCTACCACGACGATGGAAAAGGTGCAGTACCTGTGCTGTGTGATTCCTTTAACTTTACAAGCAATACTACAATTAATTTAATGCAGTAAATTAGGTCTACCTAAGAAATACGGTTTCAGTTAACATACTAGATATATCTCTTTCTGTAGGGATAAGAGAGCCATAAGTTACGGGGGGTTAAGATTTTCCCTAGCATGATTCTTCAGGACCTGTTTATGACACTGCCGTTACTGCAGAGGTACGTGTCCCACCGTAACATTTCCTCTTTCCAAGAGGAAACGTACAGTGGAGGAAGGATAAAAAAACACACGAGTTTGTTTCTAAATTCCATGAGCAAAGCCCCAGTTGTGCTTTAAGGCAGCGTCTCTCGCTAAGTGTCCTACAAGCTGTGATTCTGGGCTCCTGGGACACATCTGTTGCCACGGTCAGCTCACACTGACAGGGAAGTCTGACGGAAGCAGGAGAGGCGTGATTCCAAGCACGAGCTGCTGCCCCTGCACGTAGCACGGGATAAAAGATTCAGCAGCAATACGGTGTGTTTTTGATTCATGTGCTTCAAGCCTGAAAAGACCAGTTTTAGTGCTTGGATGCTCCCCGCAGGGACCTCGATAGACACTGGCTTTGTGCTGAGCGCCGTACGTATTTAGAGCCCTGGTGGTGGTGATCACCTTTGTAACTCCAGTGCCATCTCACACATAGTGCTGAGCGACTCCTGCCTTTTCTCTTACTCTCTACCAAGCTATCCAGCCTTCAGAAATAATAAACATCACAAATAGATTCCCTTTTATGACTGACTGCAGAAAGAAACATACCACCACAGATCAGTGACAAAACCTGCTGTACCTCCAGCTTTCTGTACAGGAAGGGTGAAGGGGCTGGCCGTCCAGCGTGAGCCATCAGTGCCTCGGCACTTTCATTTGCTGTTTCAAATTCGGGCTGGAGCAGTATCCGTAATCTCTTAACCAACCGCTAATCCTCAGGGATTTTGAACTGTCAGCCTGCAGGATGTCTGGTTTTTTACATAGGGGTCCGTGCAGCAGATTCCTAGCAGGAACACTGGTCTGCTCTGCACAGTGCAACCCTTCACGAGTCTTTCTGGTGAACCAAGGGGCATTTTTCTGGCCTTCCCCAAAAGCAGTTGTCGTGGCAGCCTGCCTCAGAAGATAGAGAGCTGAAGCACAGTGCCACCACAGATGATTGATTCAGTTCACACAGGTCTAAAACTGTAGGATCAGAAGTTCTCAGACTTAAAAAAACCAAACAAACAGCACCACTGATTTGAAATACTTGGTTATGGAGTTGCTGTCACACACCATGTTATCGAGAGCTTTCTGCTTCCCAGAGGAGAGATCCTAGATGGCAACAGGTCAATTAAATCCACTTCTAAGTCATCTGTTAAGATCAAGTGAAAACATCTCGGCGTTTATAGTCTCTCACCAAACATTCGGCACTTCGTCTATGTTCTGACTGAAACCACAGCCCTGCCTGACACATGCCACATCAGATGGCTATGGTACACAAAGACGTCTTCTTCTCATGAAGCTTTGGACAAACCAGTCACAGATACTCGGTAGGCTGTTGTCTTCACGTGTCACATCTTGGATGTGCCAAGGGTCAGGGTGACAGATCTATTCAGAAATGCTCATATTCAAAACCTCTGTGATGCTAAAGGGATGCTTGGACTCTCTGTAAACATCTCTGAGTCAGGACCCTCTGCCTTGAACAAAAAGTACGCTTGGTTTTGTTTCTCGGGGACTTGCCAAGCAAGTGCTGATAATCAAAGTGATAATTATATTTTGTCAACAAGCCAGCAAGGGGTGAGAGTATCTTCAGGAGCTTTCCTATGATGTACGGCTCTGAATTAAACCAAGCAGAACCAGGCAGTGGTTAGGGTAAGAGCTGGTAATGTTAGAGGCTCTGAACCCTTCTAACCTTCAGCACATCACAGCAGGGAGCCAACAGCAGTGACCGATCTTCCAGAGTTACCTTTATCAAGTGGGGACTCCTAAATGAGTGCTTGTCCATACCAGACACGAGTAGGTGCCCCATTGTAGCAAGAGGGGAAATGACAGTTCCTGGAACAATGTTCCTTTTACCTGCCTAGGAGCACGAGTTGTAGATGTCTTTTCTTTTTACCTGTCTTCGGGTCACGTGAACCTTTCAGTGCTGTCTCTTTACCCGCTTAGCCAAACATTCTTTGGAAATAAAATCAGATCCTGTGGCCAAACCCAGTCTGATTGTAGCCAAGACTGGGTGAAACCTAGGTGAAACCTTGTATTGGACAGTGTAGGAGCTTTGACACTGACTGGAGTCTGCATAATTTCTCTAAGAATTTACCTAAGAGTTCATTTTTCAGCTGTAGCTGCCTATCTTCCTCTGTACCAGGACACAATATACCTCGCCTTGCAGTAAAAGGCTCTGTTTGTATTTTTACCTAAGAATGGAAACGGGTCTCACCTGTCCATCTCACGATTTTTTACTAATAGAAACTGGGCTTTCCTGTCTGCTGGAGAAACATTCCTGCTCCTTGGAAAATGGGAGCGTACTCTACGGGCTATGAATCTCCTCTTGAAATACTGGGAAACTCTCGCAAGCTTCTGCTGTTTTAATTGTTATGTCAGCTGTGCCTGTTTAAGGTCTACTGCCAAACTCGAGAAACAATGCCCCGCTCCTTCAGAGGAAGCTTGAACTACTTCATCTTCATTTTTTTTTTTTTTACTTCAGTTTTCAGCTAAAGTTTACGTCGGTTCCCTGAGCTTTAATTCTTCGCGAGCGATTTTCGGAGCACGGGGCTGGTTCCTGTCGATTGGCAATTTTTCTTCTCTTCATTTCCCCTCCCTACTCTCCTTTCGGAGTCTGCTCGCAGAAAGACCAGCGGGGTTTTAAGAGCACAATATGCATGACTGCGTCTTTTCCTCTAATGCCTCTTCCCTAACAGTGGGAAAGAGTGGCTCTCTCTCCGAATGTGCTCAGCTGAGCTTCCAGTTCCCTGGGATCTTGGAAGGAGTTCTGTGCAATAGCAGCTTCAGCATCTGCCATGGAGAGCGGGTAGGCTGGTGCCTGATCAGTAGAGCTAAGAAGAAATAAGATTTCCAGCACAGAGGCAACGGCTTCTACTTCACAGGCTTTAATTACAGCACCCCTCGAACGTTTCTTCAGAATAACGATAATTTTTTTTAAGGTGATGCATTAAAAAAGATGGACTGGGATCAGCTTTTTGCATTCTCAGTACAAAAAAAGAGGATGCATCAGATGAAGCTGGCTGTAGGCGGGTTCACAGAAAATACACTCGTGGCATCCTTTGCCTAAAGATGTCTGGATGAAAGAATTCAACATGGATCCACGGAGAGACTGCAGAAAACCTTGGTAGAGGGAACTAGTGAAGCCAAACGGCGTCAGGCTCAGGAACTGACCTGAGCTAAGAGAAGTTGGGTACCAGGACCCGTGGACAATATGCGATGTGCTTGTCCTGGTCCTGCTGTTTGCTGGGACCTGGCACCTGGGTGAGAACCGGCCTACGTCTGCTGCTGGGAATAGGATAACGGGCCCGGCCTCAACCAGCCTGACCTCTCTTATATTCTCCAGTAAGGTCAGTTTATGAATCACTGCCCACCAGCCCAGTCGGTGCAGTAGTGAAACAAACACTTCATGGCCTCTCCTTCTTTACATCCAACCAGCCAGAGCCAACCTGAGGCAGTCCCTGTCCTCCCTGTTCCTGCAGTGCCAGCTGTGCTAACTGCACTCTGTGGGTCAAAGGTTTTATATGTTAATAAAAGGCCTCTTCCTCATCTCTTTCTCCTCGCTTAATCGTGCCCTTACCTAAACCAAACTTTCTTCCTCTTTATCTCGGTAGAAACTTGTTGCTACCGCTGTAGTTTTGACCAGTGGTTTTTCTTGTTCCCTATGCTTGCCTTCAGATCCTCTCTACTACAGAGAGGAAGCCTGGGAACCCACCATAGAAAAGAGTGAGAAAATCACTAGAAAAACCATGGGATAGTGTTACTCCCATCACAGTAACTTGGGAAGTGGAATTTCATTCCGCTTTTTATTAAGCGAATAAACTGAGCCCACAGCTCTGTGCTGCCAAACCTGCACGTTACGTTTCAGAACTGAACAGGCCAGGATCACAGTCTTTGGACGTTATCAGAAATAATTTTCTTCCTTTCCACTTGGGAAGTTGTCCTGATGCTAGGTTTATCCTCCAGAGACACGTAGGAAGGACAAGGAAATTTGATGGGAAGTCTCTATATTTAGCAGGGAGGAAGGTCGGCATTGCTTACGTTCAGTTCCCTGGTTACTTTAGGCTCCTTCCAATTTTCAGTCGGCAGGCATAGGTGAATGCAGCTAGAGCTTAAAGGGTAGGGGAGCAGGAAGGGATGGAGGAACAGGCGAGGATCTGGAGCCCTTCACAGCATCCTTTCACCCTCTGCCTCCTGGCGCTGGTAAAGCCAGTGCTTTACTGAAAAAAAATAATAAAAAGCCTCTCCTGTTTGGCTTTACTTTTAACACCTCAGGTGTTGAGCAAATTAAGGCGAACCTCTGTGCCAGGGCTCTGTCTCTTTAACTTTATGTGTACACCAGCAGGCACAGTAGGAACCCATTCTGTTTTGAACAGCCGATCGCATAAATGGCTGATAATTCGGGAAGGAAGGAATCCACGTTTTCTATTACTTCCCCGGCCTCCCGGAATTATTAATCTAAGTTTAATGAGTTCTATAGGTCTACTTTATTTTGTTTAAATTAAATGTTTCTCTTTTAACAAGACCACTTAAAATTAAATACGAAAGCAGGGCAGCCTGTATTAATGTTAAATTTATTAGAGAATTTTAAAATAACACAATAAAAATCCCATGCAACACATTTTCTGATGCCAAAGTCTGAGAGAAAGTCAAACCACCAAAAGGGTGGAAGTCGCTGGCAGAGCACACGGACCTATAACCTACGCTGAAGTTGCTTCTGATAGCTTTTTTCCCCCCTTTTTAATGTACTCATTTACTTTATATGAATGACTAATAGGTTCGAAATAGAAAAATCCACGGAGGGATGAAAAAGCAGGCAATTTCCTTTTTTTTTTTTTTTTTTTTTTAAATTCCTCCTGGAGTCCATGAATGAAAGCGGCTGGAGGATGCGATGTACTAGTTCCAGCGTCCTGCAGGTCGTGCTGACCAGAAACAATCCCTTCGGCTCAGCAGCTAGCAGCGATTAGGCCTTGTTGAATAAATCAGTTTTCAGTGCACCGTGTTCTGAGAAATGTATTCTTTCCCTTGCATGTTATGTGCATCTGAGGTTATGTCATCGAACTGATAAAAAAACGGAGCGCTCTTCTGCTACGTTTTAATTGAATTCCGCTTTCCGTCTACACGGAGCTTACGAATTGTAATTGGAAGACTGAATCATGCAGTAAAGAAAATCCATTAAAATTTCTGTCATAAAATGCAAAAATTAAGGAGCAGAGGTTGGCTATGGAGGTGATTAAGTAAAAATTGTAAAACTACGGAATAACAGCTTGGATGGCAAGAAGACTCCTGTTTTGCGAAGTGGCTATGTTGAGTTGAAGGAGGGCCTTTAAAATGAAAATAAAACATTGCAGACCTAAAGCTGTATCAAAACAGACTGAGCGAGGCAGGGTTTTTCTGCTTTAAGAGGTAGTTAAAGGTGGCGATTTCACTCCCAGACACAACCCAGCGCCCTGAAAGCTGCCACCGGGCCCTCTGAGCCCCGACCAGACCCAGCCCACGGCAGAAAGCCCTGGTTCAGCATCGGATGGCCCTGAGCTCCCTCTGACCCACACAGGCCCTCGCTCGTCTTGGAACAAAACCCAAGCAGCTGCTGCTTATATAAACCATGGCGGTGCAGCAGCAGCACCCATCGCCTCTGCCTCTGCCTCCCGGGGGGCTCTTCGGTGCCGGCAGCAGGAGAAACCAGCGCCGGCAGCTCGCAAAGAGGCAGAAGAGCCACCGGGACCAGCTGGGGAGAAGGTGGAAGATGGCCTGAGGTTAGACGACCCCGAGCGTCAGGCGTGTGGCCTTGACGAATCGCAATTGCTCGACAATTGCTCCAGGCTTGGAAAACATCGCCTTATCGTGTCGGTGCTGCATGCACTGATAGAGATTGTTTTCCTTCTGCGCACTGGGTATTTCTAACTCCGCTAGCGATGTGTGAAAACATAGATAAGTGCAGGCTGGAGGTCTCCAACTTGAAAGTCTGAGACTTGAAAGCGTCTCCTTCTTGAATTCCTCCTTTTGGCTAGCAGATGTCTGACTTTAACTCCAGAATCAGTCGATGTCCAGCATCTACAGCGCTCTTTGAAATGCCTTTTTTTTTTTTTTTTTTTTTTTTGAATGGTGTCTTTGTTAGAGCTGGAGAAGTTTCACTGGACAAATATCACAGTTTTCTGCTCGATGGACGCCTTTTGTCTGAATTATCTCCTTGCATAGGTTTCAGCATTGCGGCTGGTGGATACATTAAAGACGAGCAGCGGAGCAGTCCACGCTCCCAGCTCGGTATTTAAGGCAAGCGCAGGAGCTCAGCGTTGATTACATATTTTATACACTGTAAGAACTTAATTTTTTTGGTCTGGACTGTAACAGAACTTCCTTTTGAACCGCTGTCTGCAGTCGCTGTTTCTTCCCCTTTCAGCAAAAGTTTTAGTGATAATATAAACATCAGTCTCTTTCGGTTGAAGGTTTTGTTTTCCACGAAATAAAATGCTCCTTTTTCTGCAAAGCAGCCAAGGCTCTCCCTGAAATAACCTTCTCTTACTACATCTTTCCTTGTATCTTAACACGTCTGCTCAAGTATAAGAAACTTCTCGGTACAAGAAGGGATGTAGAAAGACGTAAAAAATAATGGGATTTTTTAATATATTAATTAAAAAAAAAAAGGAAGGGGGAGGCAGCATAGCACTGATATGGGCTCGTACAACCTCGGGCACAGGGGTAGGATCCCTGGGATTTGCAAGAGAACCTGGGGGCTTTGATTCCTTCATCTACACAGCATTAGAAAGTAAATAGGGTAACAGTCTTGATGAAGACTTTTGTCATCAACTCAGCATCTTCCATGAGCCTTCTTATCTTTCCCTCTGTTTTCAGGTGCATATTTCCAGCAGCCTCTCCCTCTAGAACGACTTCCATGCATGAGAAAAGGACAGGTTGGCTACTAGGAAATTTGACAACCTGTCAGTATTTCAGTTCTTGCTTTCAAACGAGATACCTGCCAGTCCGTATGTTAAGGTCACGTATTACTCACAGCTCCTTCCCTAGGTGAGATACGAGGGGCTTAGTGCCCTTTCCTAGTGAGATCTTCAGATCTGCCATGAAGGATCCCAATCGTCCTGGTTTTCAGTTTCTTGTTGTGGAGAAGTGTCACAGCCTGAGAACTCCTTTCAGGGAGATCTTCCTGGCTGGAGGAGCTCTGTAGGCACTGTTAACTAGGCACCCTGCCTCTGGAACAATGACTTCTGTATTTTGAAAAAACAAATGCACCAGTAAACACAGTCTTGCGAAATACTTGTTTCAGGTCTTAGGTTATTTTAGATTTTTCCTCGTGGGTCCCTTCCGACTCAGATATTCTATGATTCTTCCTAACCTTAATATATATAACTTTGGAGCATCCTTTAAGCATTATTTTGTCTCTTAGGATCAGTCCTAGCACAGTTTTAATTGTCTTCATCTCAGAATCAAGAAGCCACTGGTGAAATTCGGAGACAGGTACAGCGACAGGATTACAACCCTAGCCTGAGCTCCCATTCCAGACACAATCCATCCTCTACCTTGCTACAGATTTAACATCAGCTGTATGGTGTGACTTGAAATGTCTGAAGGAACAGTAACAAGCAATCTGCACTCAGGTGGCAGGGTGAAAGAGACAGCAGTGATATTTTTCAATGTGTTAACCAATCTAGAGTCTTTAAGCATGTTCAGGAAGTTATGCTAAGTCACTTGATTTCTTTTTTTTCATATATTTACAGGTTTTGCAGCGCTGATAGTATGGTTTTTATGACTAGTGTCAAACGTGAAGCTTTCAAAGCCACGTGCCAAAGGTAAGTTAGTTTAACAATCTTCTTTGTATACATTGCTAAAAATATTGTACGCTTACAGGGGAATTTACAGGGGAATTGAGGTCTCAGCTCTGTTGATAAGGGTGTTGTGAAGCAGCGTGCGTCCCTACAGCGAGCTCTCCCATATACCGAGGAAGCGTGCATACTGCACCAGCTTCTAAAATAGTGCAACCTGATCCCTTCTGTACAGCTCAAGGGGTGGGGGTGAGGAGCAAAACTGAAGGAATAGTAGCCCAGATCCTCCTTCCCTCTAGATTTGGGGTCTGGTTTGTTCCGTTGAGTTAAAAGAGCATTAACTGCATATGGCTGTTATCAGGAAGGACCCTTTGCTCTCCCCCTTCACAGTTCTTGTGGCACAGGCCAGGTTTAATCTAGTCTGTGTTAGGAGAAACTGAGTACACGTACAGGGTTATAATGAGCTTCCTCCTCATTTTCATTTTCCCTCGCTGGTATGTAAATCATTGCTCTAATGCTTGTAAGGGATAAAAATCTGTAGGAGTTACGAAACTGAAGTGATTGCAGTAATGTGGAGGTCCTGAAGACTGTTAGTCTTCAGTGTTTATCTCACCGTTCAGCATTATAAAGCTAAAATTAGCTAAGCTCCAAATCAAAAGAGACTATCTCATATTTCCCTAACCAACAAATGCACAAAAAAAAAAAAGTCAAGTGAAAGTAAGTTACTAAACAACCCTTTACATACAAGGACAGACAATGAGCAAGTCAGAAAAGTGGCTTACTGGAGTTTCACTTGCGGGTAGCGATTTAGAAGTTATCCAGGTATAGTAGTTCATAGATTTAACTTGGAAAGACTACCAAAATTAATATTTAGTCAGTAGTTGTGACAGCCAGTCAGTACACTGTCATACAGTAGGATCTTTGTGAAATTTATTATTTTATAAGAAAGGATGTTCAGGCACATACCACATTCAGCCAGAAACAAGGTTATTAAGAGCCCTGAAAAAGTACAGTTGTTTCGCTATTCTGCCTTGCCAGATGGTGTCACCCAGTTTTCAGCATATTTATTTTTTAATTCTTTGTGCAGTCTAAAGTGTGTATTTCTCATCTGACGATCCACTAATGATTTCTTAATTTGCATTAATCTTATTTGAGATATATTTGTAGCTCTTATATATGCTGAGAGTACATTTTCGGTCTGTGCTAGGTGTCTCTTTTGTACACATTCAGCACACATTTTAAAGTAATGCCCCGCCTGGCTAATACCAGTTATGCATATTAAGAACATTAACTGTACATAGAGAAAATATTCATCAAAACCACTAAAATACTTTTAATTTTTTTCTGAAAAAAAAAAAAAATAATAATAATGCTTTTTATGAAGCATTAATGCCAAACTTGAAAACTGCCCTGTTAGACATCCCTCGGTATAACTAGAAGGTAAGAGCAGAACCCAGCAGCAGCGACAGGAGAAGGAACTGGTGAAAACGATACTTCTCATTTCCAGCTACTAGAAATGAAAGCTACATAAAGATTTCTCCAAGAGTGCTATCAGTCTGCAGCTAGGAGGGTCACGCCACCCCTGCCTAGCTGCTGGAAGGAAGGGAGAGTTTTCTTTTCTTTCCCCCTTTCCAGAAAACAACAGTGACTATAAAAGGATAGCTAGATCTGTGCTGCTTTCTTTCTGCGCCTCAGGCTCCATGTTTTAAAACTTTTCCTCTCCCACCGTGTCTCGCCCACCGAGAATAACCACTGCACTTCCCCGCTGCTCACAGTTCTGTCCTATGGCAGCAACAACACACAGCGGACGAGCAGTTTCTGCTCGTTTAGGACCGGGTTCCAGGCTTCTGAAAAGCAGTAAGTGGACTTGCAGCCTTGTTAGTTATGCATGGCTGCTGCTTGTTAAAGTGCTACTGTGCAAAAAGGCAGCGACACTGGAAGTGCCTGCTCGCCGAAACCAGGAAGACCGCGCTGTCCGTATCGGTCCTGTTTCCCAGTGTGAGCTCAGGACACCCTTTATGGCTGAGAAATGTGCTTTACGTTTTAAACGAAAGCTTTGGCAATTCCTAGCCGAGGCCTTTAGGGTCAGCAGGGAGAACTGCTCGTTATCACTGGGAATCACGAGACTGCGTTTTTTTGACAGAGCAGGGGGACGGAGGACAGAATTATGTTTTTAAAAGAAAAAACTATCAGACACCACCACGTGGTGCAGCCAGAGCGGTCCCAGATGTAATGCTGGAGCAGAAGGTGACCGAGAATCTTTCTCAAGTGTGAGAAGGGAAAGGGGTGACCGTTCAATCATATGCTAAAGTGCTCGTGTGTGTAATTCAGGCAATCTGAAGCAAAACAGACTTAGATCCATTAGTGATACACAAGCTATATTTTCTGTAAGACCTGCAAAACATTATTTTGATCTTGCACACCTGAAAAGCACTTATATTGGAAGGTAACATTATGTAAAAGTACACACTGGGTGTACTTAGGCACTGCTTTTGACCTCCCGGTGAATTAAGGTAGTTTCACTTTTCTCTGTACCCTACTAATCCGGCTCTCGTTTCCGATGCTTTTTGATAGTTAAAACAGCAGGGGCTGGTAACGCGAGGAGATGGGGCTGGGTGTGTGTGCTCACACACGGACCTCCTTCCACCCACGGCTTCACTTGGGGCATACGTATCACACAGGGAAAACATGCTCCTGATTGCTGAGCGCTAATCCCTTTACACGTGGGATGCCGAACTGAGATTTGTTTGTCTCTGGGAGCGCGACAGGTCTGCAGAGCCTGACACACAGGCCTGCGTTGCAGAGCAGAGAGGATTTGGGGTACACACAGGCTCAAATCGTGGCGGCCAAGCTTGGCCGTGCTCCCCACACCCCTACCCCTAAGCCACGTCCCTTCCCAACCACTTTTCCAAAATCCCGAGAGCTTGCGGCGCAGCCAGCGAGCCCTCAGCCCCCAGCCAGCCCCCCGCTGGCTTATGCAGACACCGAGCCCCTCAGGGAGCAGCCAGTGGATTCCTCACATCCCGGTGTCAGGACCTGAGACCCCGCTGTGGCGGCTCCTCGCCCTCGGGACGAGAGGGGGCTCATCGCCATCTCCGTCCCGTCCCCCCTCCCCGGCCCCGCTCTTTTCCGAGGGGTTGTTTTCCTCTTGCGTGAACGCGAGGGCCGGCGGGGCGCTTCCAGAGCGCGCATTTGTTCCCTTGCGGGGTTTGGCGACAACAAAACGAGCACGTTTTGCCCCATTAATTATGGATAATGGAAAAAAGTGTAAGGATCTACACGGTTAAAGCAGTGAGCGCGCCGTCGCTGACGGTGCCGACGGGTGTCTGGGGAAGGCGGACGCGCCCGGGTGATCCTGGTGGGATTGAGTATCCCACTGGGAGAGCTCGAAGTGTGTGTCCTATAAAGGGGGAAACCTATAAATGTGGGTATCCTACAAAGAGAGAGCTGTGGATGTCTATATCCTAGAAAGGGGGAGAGCTGTAGAGATGTATATATCCTATAGAGGGGGAGAGACCAGTAGAGATGGATATTCTGCAAAGGGGAAGATCTGTTAGCATAGATATCCTACAAAGGGGGAGACCATTAAGGATGAATATTCTGCACAGGGGGAGACCTCGGAGCGTATATATCCTATAACGGGGGGTAGGTGTAAAGATGTATATCCTACGAAGGGGGAGACCTGTAAGTGCATACATCCTGTGAAGGGGGAGACCTGTAAAATTGTGTATCCTACAAAGGGGTAGACTTGTAAGCGTACATATCCTACAAGGGGGTAGAAGTGTGAAGGTGTAGATCCTACAACGGGGCAGACCTGTAAGCGCGGGCACCCTACAAAGGGGGAGACCCGTTCAGACAAACACCCTCCCAAACGGGGGACAGCCGTGGCTGCCGCCTCAGCAGCCCGCCTCAGCCCCTCGCTAACTTTCCGAGCAGCGGAGCCCGGGGCTCGGCTCGGGACCGGGACCGGGGCAGGGGAACGGGAAGGTGCCGGGGACCGGGGGCCGCCCTCACGGGGCCGCCCTCAGAGACCCCCCCCCGGGCCCCCTCCTCTGAGGGGGGCTGCGGGAGGTGGGCGGGGCGCCAACGGAAGGGCCGGCGGGGCCTTGGCGGGCAGCCCCGGGCGGCGGGGCCGCGCGCGATTGGCCAGGCGGGCTGTCACTCAGCCGACGTCACAATGCCGGCTGCGTGAGCACTGTAAACACTCGGCGGCGCGCTCGCGGCTGCCGCGGGGGCGCGCATCTCCCCCCCCCCTCCCTCCCCCGACCCGGCTGTGGGGGGGGGGGGGGGGGGCGCGGGGAAATTTGGGGGTGGGAGGCGCGCCCCCGCGCTTTGTCCCCCCCCTCCCCACGCGTGCACGCGGAGGCAGCATCCCCCATAGGGATGATGTAATTCCCCCTGCCCCTGCCCGCACCGATCCTGGCACCGCTCGGGACACGCGCGCCCCCCCCGTGTTCCCCCATTATTTTTTTTTTGGGGTGGGGGGGTCACAGGCACACACACGCGCGCGACACGACCCCTTTCCACCCCCCCTGTGCGCGCACACGCCGCCCCCAAATTCCCTCCCCGCTCCGCACCGCGCTGCCCCCTCCCCAAACGCGTCCCCCCCGCAGCCCCAAAATCGCCCCGATCCGCCCCAAAACCCACCCCACGGCCACGCGTGTCCCCGGCACTTACTGTCACGGACCGGGGGAGGTGTGTGTGGAGGGTGGAGGGGGGGGGTCGGCGACAAGGACGGGACCCCCCCCCCCCGCCGCTGCCGGCGCTTCGCAGCGAGGAAAAAAAAAAAAAAAAGGATAATCGTATAATATATATAAAAAAAATCCTATAAGGAGAATGAGAACCCCGCAGCTCTCCGCTCCCAGTAGCGGGGGGGGGAGGGAGGCTCCGGCTTTTAACCGGAGGGAAAAAAAAAAAAAATCGAAAAAAAAAATCAAAATATCCACCCACCCGCCCGCCCCCCCCCCCCTCCTCCTCCACCTCCTCCTCCTCCTTCTTCGTCTTCTTCCTCCTCCTCCTCCTCACAGCCCCAAACCCCCCCCCACTCCGGTCGCCTTTTTTTTTTTTTTCTTTTTTTTTTTTCTTTTTTTTTTTGTGCCGTTTCAGCAAAGCTGCGAGGAAGTTGCTCCTTTTGTTCCACTATTTATAGATTGCGTCAACGTTGCGAAAAGGGGAAGGCGGAGCGGTGGCACTTGGTGCTGGCCGGGGGGGGGCACACACACACACACACACACCCCATACACACACCGCACACACACCCCACAGGCCTGACCCCGGGCTCCCCCCTCTCCTCCTCCTCCTCCTCCTCCTCTTTTTCCTCCTCCTCCTCCTTCTCCGAGCGCAGCCCCGCCCCGCTTGCCCCCCCTTTTTTCTTTTTTTGGCCTATTTTGTAGGATTTTGTAGGATTTTTTCCTCCCCCCCCCCCCCTCCCCTCAAGGCTGGGGGAGGGACGAACCTGTTGCGGAGGGAGCGGCCCTCGCAGGTGCAGCCGGCTCCGTGCTCCGGGCTTTTAGGGGAAGGGATTTGGGGGTTTTGGGGTTTGGGGTGTGGGTGTGGGGACACCCAGAAGAAGCTGGACGCCCCTCTGAAGGGCCTCGGGGAGCCCGAGGTGGCGGCGAGGAGGAACAAAAGGGGAAAAACGAGAATTAAAAAGTGCCAGCGCCAGGCCTTGCACCTCAGGCCCTCCCCCCATAAAACCGCCCCCGGCCCACGCACGGCGGCTGTGGAAATCCCAAAGGGGGAGAGTTTTGGGGGCACTCTCTTTTGGGGCAGCCACTTTTAGGGGAGCCCCTTTTTGGGGTCTCCTTTTCACCACCCGCCTCTCTCCCCGCCTCCTCCGTCCCACTCGCGGCGGGCACGGCTCCCCCGTGGAGCCCCGGGGGTGGTTTTATGATGATTTTTATGATTTTTATTTTATTTTATTTTATTTTCCTCCTGCTCCGGTTAAAAAGGAAAGAAAGAAAAAAAAAAAAAAACCCAAAACGTGTAAGAACGAAAATCGCCTAGGTGGGAGGCGGCCGGGGCGCTCGGCGCCGCTCGTCGGACGGCTCCGCTTTTTTTTTTTGGGGGGGGAAAAACTTAAAAAAAAAAAAAAAAAGGGGCGAAAGGGAGGAAATAAGGCAAGGCAGCGGCCCGGGGCGTGGGGCTGAGTGAGTAAAACCCCATGGGGAGCGCCCGGAGCCCGGCAGGGGGGGCGCAAAGGGGCTGGGGGGCTGCGGGGAAGGGGGCTCCGTGCGGCTCGGGGAACCGAGGGGAGCTCGGCAGGGGCTTTTCTGGGGAGGCGGCCCCATCCCCAACCCCATACAGTCCCCATCCCCTATCCCTATCCCCATCCCAATCCCCTATCCCCATCCCAATCCCCCATCCCCATCCCAATCCCTTATCCCCATCCCAATCCCTTATCCCCTATCCCCGTCCCAATCCCCTATCCCAATCCCCATCCCATATCCCCATCCCCATCCCATATCCCCATCCCTCTCCCGGTTTCTCCTCTCCCCGGCAGCCGCCTCGTCCCGGCCGTTTCGTTTCTGCCTTCGGGGGAGCGCCGCCGGCTCCTTTTCTTTCCTATTTCTCCCTTTTTTCCCCCTTTTTTTCCCTTTTTTTTTCCCTTTTCCAGGACGGGCACAACGGCTCGCCTGCCCTCCCGAGGAAAGCAAGCGGGAGGCTTTCCCACATGGCTTTTTTTTATTATTTTTTTCCCATTTTTTTTCTCTCTTTTCCCCCAAGTTTTTAAAGAGCAGCCGAAAGGGATCGCCTGCCTCCCGCCCCAGGCAGTGGGGTGCTTTATAGGGCTGCGCTCCTTGCAGGCTGCCTTCCTCGCACGGCCAGCGGGGCTCCGAGCTCCCAGCAACCTGCCGAGGGGCTGAGCGGCTCGAAGCGGGGACAAAAAGGGGCGAAGTGACCCCAAATTGCGCCTTTGGGGGGCACAGGCGCTCTCTGCTGCGAGAAGGGGATTTTTTTGGAAAACCCTCCCATCCAACTTTTAGGGTTTTAGCGGCGGAGCGCAGCCGCTCAGCGCCTTTCCAAGCGGGATGGAGAGATCGAATGCAATCCCCCCCAAAACGCTATTTTTTAAAAAAGAAATGATGTGAAATCCTGCTTCCTAACAACTTTCCCGAAACGGCCAGGGCTCAGCCTGCCTTCGGAGGGAAGCGGGGAGGATTTGGGGCTGCGGGTTTTTTGGGGTCGGGGCGGCAATTCCTGGGTCCCGAGCGGCGTTTCCCAATGCACGCTTTGCTTTACAGAGCTGCCGGCAGCCGGAGCCGGGGGGGATCCCCGCTGGGTCACCACGTGGAGGAAAAAAAAAATAAAAATATCTCGATTTTGTCAAAAAAAAAAAACCCTAAAAATAATAAATAAAAAATCCCCCATCCCTCCCCGGGGTGGCACGGAGAGCCAGCGGTGCGAGCCGAGCTCCCAAGCTGCGGGGAGAAGGCAACGCGGGGACGGCTTTTGGGGGGTGGGAAATAGGGGAAAGAAGGAAAAATAATCAAAAATAATAAAAATAAAATTCTAAAAAAGGTATCTGAGCAGGAGAAGGGGGTGAGGGAGGGGTGAGGGAAGGGCTCTGGTGCCGGGCTCGCCGTGCCCGCACCTCCAGCGGCCGGGGGCGGCTGGGGACACGGTTTTTCTTTTGGGGTTTTTGCTTGCCCGGTGTTGGGGGGGTCCCGGAGCACCCCCGGTCGCCACCGGCCTCCCAAATCCCAGCCGGGGCCCCGGAGCCCCGGGTTGGGAGCGCTCCCGAAATGGGCTCAAAAAGCCGGATTTCGGGAAAAACCGCGCAGGGAGCAAACCTGTTCCGCGCGTCCAAGCGGAGCCGGACCCGCAGCAAACCCGAGTCACCTCCAGGCAGATGTTAGGGCTTTTTCTTATTCCTCTTTTTTCTTATTATTATTTTTTTAAACCATTTCGCTCTGGAACCTCTCCGCGCCGTGATTCCAGCATCGTTATTCCGGGCTCCGCTGCCTGCCCCAGGAGTGCGCGGCCAGCTCGCAAAAAAAACTTTTGCAAAAGTTTTTTTTTTTTTTTTAATTATTATTATTATTATTTTTCTCGTTCCGACGGATCCCTGCGAGGTTTTAGGATCCCCCCTTTGGCTCCCCCCTCCCCAAATAGCCTCGCTTTCGGCCAGCTCGGCTGCTCGCTGCGGGGCTGCGCAAACGGAGCGCGGTTTTTCGGGGTGTTGCGGAGGCTGAGCGAAAATCCCGGGACGGTAAGAGCCAAAAAACTGGGTGCCGGCTAAGGGCAAAATCGTTGTTTTGAATTGAGGTGGTTTGTTTATTTATTTATTTATTTTTTATCTACCCATTTATTTATTTATTTTCTCCTTTCCCGCTGTAGCTGGAAAGTGTCAGCCGCAGCCTCGGTGCTGCTGCGTAAAATTAGTGGAGGCTTTAAAACGTGGGAGGATGTGTGCGGCAAACAGCGACAAACCCTACAGAAATGCAAGAACCTGGGCTTGGAGGGAGGTTTCCCAGCGACGACTTGTTATTTTTTTCCCGATTTTTTTTTTCCTTTCCCTTTCTTTCATTTTCTCTTTCTTTCCTTTTCTCTTTTTTTTCTTTTTCTTTCTTTTTCTTTCCTTCTTTTTCCTTCTTTTTCTTTCTTTCCTTTTATTTATTTCCTTTTATTTCTTTCCTTTCTTTCTTACTTCTCCTCATTATTTTCCCCGCGACTATTTTTCCTCTAAACCCTCCGTTCCTGCCGAGCAGCCGCAGGGGCAGGGGGCTCCGCTTTTGGGGTGCCCCCGGCGGCCCCAAGCCGGGCACGGCCGCGGGGAGCGGAGCGGGGCAGTGGGGTCGCGGCCACCCCGCTCCTCCCCGTTCCCCTCCGGGAACCCGCTCTCCCCTTTTCGTTCCCCAGCCCCAAAACCTTCCCGGCGACGAGAACCAAATCTGCCCGTCCCGACGGGCTCGAGGTCCGGGGCACCCCCCCGGTGGCAGCTTTCCCAGCGCCCCGTTTTAGGACGTTTTGTCCCACCGAGATGGCCCCGACCCTATAATTTCGGGCGTCCCCACTGCCGCCCCCGGGGGCACCGGGGCTGCCCGGTTCGCGTCTCGCCCACCTCGGCGGAGATTTGGGTGCGAGCTGAGGTGGGCTGAGCGCTGCAGATGGCCGCGTTTAGCCTCATTTTAGGGCACAACCTAAACTCGGCGGGTTTCAATCCCGTCATTAAAAAACAAAAACCAGCAAACCACCAAATGCAAATCCTCGGCGTCCCGGGCGTCTGCCGGGACTTTTCTTTCTGCCGGCACACGGGGAGTTGTTTAACGCACGGGAAGGAGCGACGGGTTCCCTCCTTTGAGCAGGAGGTCAAACGATGCAATTAGGATAACAAAATAAAAAACACCCCATAAAAGAAAACCAACAAAAAAAAACAACGACCGAACCTGAAACAAACAAACAAACAAACAAACCCCAAACGCAGCCAACTCCGGAGGGTCGCAAGAGGCTGGAATATCTCCGGGAAAACAAAAAAAAGGGGGGAAAAGGGGGAAAAAAAAAGACAACGAACAATTGCTTTTCCAAGGGTTTGGGGTTTGACCCGGTCGCGTCCTTGTGCGAGGAGGGGAGGGGGGGCCCGAGGGGTCTCATCCTGCTCCCGATGCTGTGAGCGGGGCTCGGGGCCGGGAGCTGGCGGCTGCCACCGGGGCCGTTTGGGGATTTGGGGGTCGGGAGGGCGAGGAGGTGCCGCGGCGCCTTGGGGTTTCCCCAAAGAAAACTTTGTGGTGCCTTGGGAGGACGTGGGCAGCCGGGGACAGCGAGCGTAACTCCTGGAAAGCGAGAAAAAGAATGAAAAACAAACCAATCAACCCAAAAAATAAGCCCTAAAACCAAAACTTTTAGGGGCTGGCACTCGCTTCGGGTCATTTTCGCCCCTCTCCATCCCAAAGCGCCAGGCGCGGCGTTTGGGGCCGTTTCGGCAGCCCTTCGTGCCGGCTGCCCGGCTCCCGGGGGGACGGCGCTCAGCCCCCAGCCCTGCCGTGCCTGCTGTCCCCGTGTCCCCCGTGTCTCCCCCGAGGCATCCCTCCCCTCCCCTCGGTGTCCCCGGGGTCCCCTTTTGGTCCCCCCCGGGTCCCCATCGCGCCCCCCGCCGGCGCTCCCCTGCGCCGGGCGGGACGAGCGGCTTGGCGAAGTCGCAGCGGCTTTCAAGTGAATTAGGGCTTCTCGGTAATTTATTATTATTATTATTTTTTTTAATTGTTCCTCTGCACCAGCCTCTTATCTTTCCCTCGCAGGCGGCCGGAGCGGTGAAAGCTGTCCCCCCCCTTTCCAGGCTGCAGCCACCGGGTGCTTCTCCAGCTGCTGCTGCGGGTCAGTATTTTGGTCACCTGTGTCCCCTCCCCGGTTTTTCTCGCTCCTGTCCCCTCGGCGGTGGCCCTGGGATGTCCCCGGGCACGGCGACACCCGCAGCGAGGGTGGCACTCGCCGGGTATGGGGCCGATGGGGGACACCCAGGGGGGAGGTGGCACCCGCAGGGGGGCTGCGGAGGGGCAGGGACAGAGCTGGGACGCTTTAGGGTTGTGCTGGGATGATTTAGGGTTGTGCTGGGAATTGAAGGGACAATTTAGGGTTGTGCAGGGGCAGTTGGCACAGGGTTAGGAGGGTTCTGGGACAATCTTGGCATGGTTTAGGACAGCTCTGAGACAGGCTGGGAGCCCAGGGGGATTGAGCCCCCATCCCTGGTCCTGGTGCTCAGCGTCTTGGGGGGAAGGGGAAGAGAAAGGGAAAGAGAAAGGGAAAGGGGAAGGAAAAAGAGGAAGAGAAAGGGAAGGGGAAGAGAAACGGGGAGGGAAGGGGAAGAAGAAGAGGAAGAGAAAGGGGAAGGAAAAAGGGAAGGGGAAGGGAAAGGGGAAGGGACCCCTCTGAGGGCTGGCTGCAGGCAGCCACTGCCTCCCACTTGTGCTGTCTGCCCCTGGGATGTCCGCCTCTCCCCGTCTCCTGGATGTAAAAATCAATATTTTGCCCCAAGTTTGAAGATATGACTGATAGTATCAGCCCCTCCTGGTTTCTCTGCAAGTGCACCGAATGCACCTTGTGGTTTCCTCCCTTTTTATGTTGTTTTTAAGCCTTTCCCCTGCTCTGGGTCAGCCGCCGGCAGGCAGCGCAGCACAGCAGCCCCTTCCTCCGCCCCACACCTTGGCCTGGGAGCTGGAAACATGAAGGCAAAGGGCAAAAATTAACACTGCCCCAAACTTTTTTTTTTTTTGGGGAAAAAACAGCCATCAGAAAACCAAACCCCAATGCTCACATGCCAGCAGCGGCCCTTCAGAGCTCCAGAGCTCTGGGAGTGTGAGTGGGGGACAACGGCTCCTGGAGAATAATTCAGATTTATCACACAAATCGTATTGAAGACATCACTATTCAGCTTGAAAATCACACTCAGAAAGGCTCTGGGGAGTTGTTTTCATCATTACTTTTGCTCAGAGGTATTAAATGCAGTTTATCCTTGGCCATATGCTTGTGGACCAAATTCATTAAAGACGTGTACGCTGTACAATCCCACAGAGCAACTCTAATCACCAGTGGGTTTTATTTGACTTGGCAATGTAACGGTGGCGATTTGACTCATCAGGATGTAAATTAAGAGTAAATAGAGAAGAAGCGTTGCTCTGCATACATCTGAATTTACATTTCCTCATTTTAATAGATTAATTACTGTTTCTTCTCCGCCTCAATAAGTGCTCCAGGGGGAATTTGGAGAGGAGTAACCACTTAGTGTACTGAAGGGCTAGTGCACAGGGAAACTTGGTTCAGTATCTCCAATATACATCTGCGTAAGAGAAATGAAAGTGGTTTGAGTAATGAGGTGTGTGCGTTTGCGGGGAGCCTTGTGATGTGTAGACGTGGTGGTGCTGCTCCCACTCCAGCGCCAGCTCCTGCCAGCAATGCACAGTGCTTAAGCATGGTGTGAGGTACCACTTTTTAACACTTTTTATTAGCTTTTACACCCTGCTCTTGTTTGTATGTTGCCTGCTTGGCTTGTAAGATCATTTTCTGGGAGTCCAGAAGCCGCCTGACTCACTAGAGCCACTAAGCTACGGTGATCACGGGGAGCTGTAGTGTGCTTACAATATGTGGTCCTCATGGTATAGCCCAATGGCCTAAGGATACAAGCAAGACAGATAAAAATTATCAAATGTTATGTGAAGAGGAAGTCTCGTTTGTTATTAAAAGCATGCCCGTGTAAAGCGATATTCGGAAGGGATTTGCTCATCGCAGAGTAGCTACCTTGTCTTGGTAATGCAGCGTGCCTTTTATTGCAGCTCGTGTGAGTGGCTGGCCTACATGTGATGCTACAAAAGCCGTAACTCAGTTAACACAATCTACACATCTTCGTCTGGTTTTATCCTGCTTTCCATATGTACTACACAACTGTTACTGGTAGGTATCAGCTGTCTCTGATACAGATTTCAGGAAGCAGACCAGCAACACCTAATTCAGAAAGTTCAGCAGCGTTCCCTAAGTTACCACATCAGACTCTCACCCCTCTGAGAGCATCTTGAATTATTTGCTGCTTGAGTAGCTCATTTGGGATTGTAGGCCCAGATCCCCTAATGTTATCTGGGATCCTTGGGCATCAGGATCCTGTTTAGCTGTTACTCTTAGAGGTAAATATCTGAGTACCTTTAGATGTTGGGCCTCATTTTTTTTTTTTTTTTCCCCTTAGGTATTATATCAGAGATGTCTCATTGCAAATAGCAACATATGTTTACTAGAAAGTAAATGGACAAGAATATCCTGCTTCATTGTAGAAGTAATTAAAATAGTTATTTCCCTTACATCTATTCCTTTACTTCTGAATTTGGATGGCTACTGCAGAAGCAGGTACAGTATCTAATGTCCCAGCATCCCAGGAAAATCGTCCCCTTGCCCAGCTTAGACCAAGTTTGGGTGAGGAAAGGGGCCTTGAGTTGTCTCCCAGAGCTCAACAGGTCAATTGAGGGCCTCCTATGAGGCAGGAAGCAATCTGCATAGGAGCCTTCCCGTAACGATGGATGTGTTCCCAGGAGCTCCAGCTGAGGAATTATTATTCATCATACTCTGTTGAAACTTGTTTTATCATGCAGAAGGCAATTACATGAGTATAGCTGAAAATAGATAGATTATTGCTATCCCGTGGCTATGTGCACTAACTGTGTCTGCTGACTGAAGGAACAAGACAAGGCTAATGTGCAGAATTATGGTTTTTAACTTTCTATCTACGTTCTCTTGCCAGAACTGGTTTCTAGAATACATTTGTGCACTTGCCACGTTACTACGGAGGTTGTCCTCCATGAAAGTTTTGTGGGCTTGTGCAGCTGGTGATTGTCTCTGCTCCTGCTTTTTGGAGCCCTGGGTCTCTGAGGAAGGAAAATAGGCACGTCACGTGAAACCCCCCTAAAGTTTGTACTCGATATTTTAACTTCCCTTTGCAAGGCAGCTGCTGCATTCGCACGTGTGGGAATCTGGTGAGCCATACAATTTTAGGCTGGGGATTTCTATTCACTAGGGATTAGCTGAACTGTTTTCCTAAATCAGTCACCAGATCTGGATTCCAAATTAACAAAGTGGTACTGAGCATTAATGTAGGCTCTAGGTAGCAGCTTTGCAAATTTATTCAATGAAAGCATTATAAAGGCAGGCTGTCTAACTGCCTTAGCTTTAGTGCAGTGAACTCTGAGAACCAGCGGACTTACTGAATTTATAACAGCTAAAAAGCTCAGGTTCATTCAACTCCAAGGATGCTGAATGAGCACTGATGGTCTTTGTACAATTCCTCTAAACGCAACTACTCCCAACAAAAAAGTTTAGGAGATGCAGAAGGACTGCATCCTGGAAAATAGTCTTAGAAGGGAGCTCAGAGATCGTTGAGCCTCTCCCATTGACCCCCTATCCCTTTGTCTTGCTGGGCAGGCATTTACCTAGCCTGTTCCTAAAGATGTCCAGGGATGGAGATTTCACATCGCATCCCTGTGCAATTGATGCCAATGGAGCCAATTCTTGCCTAGCCTGTGTTTGTACACTGTGAAAGTGCAGAACTTTGTCTATCTCCCTGCTAATTTGCCACCTATTTTTAAGATTGCTTCTCCAATTTGTCAAAATAATCTTGAGTTTTGGTCCTATCTTCCAGAGAGCTGGCAAGCTCTATTAGCTCAGACTTATCCGCTCTAACAAATAAATGTATTTTATCTTCCATCATCCAGGTTGTTAATGGAAATATTGAGAAGCCCCAAACTTACTCTGTACACCCTTCTATTTAAGTAATTCATTGTTGATAAATGATTTTAGTGATTGACTTCCCAGCCAGTCTGTACTTATTGCATACGAGTTTCCTCTAAACTGTGTTCTCTGTCTTGGGTAGAAGAATAATACATGTCAATGTTGATAACAGTCAAGATACGACACCTTCTGCTTCTCCCATCTGTTATCCTGTTGCAGAAGGAAACTAGATTAGTATGTCACCACCTAGTCTCATCCAAAATAGGCTATCTACACATAATTCAGGACTTTATAAGGCCTGCAGCAGCAATTGCTGAACTATGGCCTCAGGTGAAGGCACTGCCTACGAGTGGAGGCATCAGCCTGGCTGAAATCATGCTGGAGAAGCAGGGCTCACGAGGTGAATTACATCTGGCAAAGCTTTTGTGGTGTCACAGCGTGGGCAGTGGTACCTCCAGAAATGTGAAACCTGCAGTCATTAACTTGATCATCTGTGGCAGGGCATGTCAAGATGCAACAACTATTAGACTGATGGAAAAGTTGGTGGGCTTTATTTCTCGTGGTGGGCTATAATTTCTCTTCAGAGGTGTACAGTGTGACTCCTCATCTCACATTACACTTCCTTATAGCCAGAGGAGAGAAATACATACTTTGAGTATGTAACTCGTAATCTGATTTAGAGAGGAATTGCACCCAGAAATACTCTTTTGTATACAGTGTGATCTGTCAGGTCATCTGCAGACACCTCTGGTTTAGATGTCCAAAGTTATGTTATGCACTTTTTGCTTTTTGTGTCAGGTGCACAAAGTCCACACGTCACACAAGTCACTTCTGGTCTCTGTTGATTATTCTGAAAAGAGGGGCAAAACCTCCACATTGGGACTACCCCATCAGTTGCAATTTTAGGAAAGTCTGATATACCCAGACATCTCCTATTATAACCTCATATACAAGGATGAGCTTCTTGTCTGCTGGATGTATCACTTCTCTCATAACTGCCATCATTTCTCTTGTCGCCTAGTTAAGAATTGTGGGTTTACATAGAACCCTAGCCCTAAAAAAATCTTAAGGAAAAAAAAAAGCAAGCTTTATGGCTCACGGTAGGGAGCTCCTATTAGGAAACTACCACTGTTGGAGTTCTTGGCATCAGAAACTCATCTCCGTGAGACAGAGAAGTTAATCTAAATAGATTTCCAATGCAGATACACTAAATAGTATTAAACACTTGTGCAGACAATACTTACACAGAATTTAAATCCAATTATATAATAGTTATATATAGTATAGCATATAGCATATAGTACATAGTATATAGTACATAGTACATAGTATATACTATACTACATATATGCTATACACTTTACTGTATACCATATAATATAATAGTTTGTAACAGTTTACTTCACTTAGTTGATCCGGATTAATTTTTTTGGAGTGCCTTATGTAGACAAATCCTGAGCATGTTCTTGACAGAGCTAGAAGACAGAGCTAACCTGGCTGTGCTGTGGGCGTGGATGATGACCCCAATGAAGCTCAAGCTCATGGTGCTTGCCCTGTGTCTGCTGGCTTCTGTGTTGCTGTTTGAGGGGTTACAGAAGCCAAAACCAGCGCTGGAATTATGTTGTAATCTGAGAGATCCGATGACCTTGTTAATTTCTAAGGTCACAGATATTAAATCCTGGTGGCACGTGTGACTTCTCTTTTAGGCTTCTCTTTTAGGCTATAAAAAGCCAATGTGCTAACCAATAATTTTGAAGAGGATTTTCCCAAGGCTCATAGAAGAGGCATTGTATGTATACTGTATACAAGTACAGCAGTCTGCATGTCATGAGTGACACCATTTACACTGGATTTTTCCCCAAGGTGCTACGATACAGATAAGAATGTCTGATGTGAAATCGAACTGGAAAATGAACTGAATTCTAAAATTTGGTAAAAACTCTTAAGAAATAGATAACAGTGAGATGATAATTTATTGCAGCAAGGCAGGTGAAGCCCACACAAATGCAAAATAACACTTGGCTTTAAAATGTGAATTGCCATGTTTATACTTCTCCTCCTCCTGAACATTGCTTTGCTGGAAGGCTCCGTAAGGTTGCCATAGGACACCACAGAAATAGTAGGGATATGCTTGGGCCTTCTAGAACAAGTTACAAGGTATTTTTTTCTAACCCCAAGCTGGAGTCATTGAAATTTAATGCCAGAAAATTGCTTTAATTCAGTGCAAATGATTGGCATGGTTTCTGAGAAGGTACACGGTCTTAACAGTTATGTTAGAAGATTAAGAAGCTGCAGTTTTCATGGTGATCTCCCAGCCCATCTGTTTTGAAAAGATCAAAGAATGAAGTCATACTTCTGGGTCTGTGTTAACATCATGCTACAGGGAAGGCATTGCAGAAAAGGAAAGTGATCTTTACATATGGTAGAGATGCTGCTGCTTCATTTGTTCATGTTGGGAAGTTTCCTTTGTTATCTTTGTTTCAGAGAGCTTGAAGACAGCTTAAAAAGATGCAAAACTACTGCATGAAATCACATGCACTGCTCTGTATCACTGCTTGCTATGTAGTATGCATGCACTTACTATGCTGGGTAATTGGTATGGCTGCAAATACAAGTCTGAATTTTATACAGTAAATGACAAAATTGCTCAGTTTGCATGTACACATTCAACAATAATGTTGATGTGTGTTTATATACATGTCTTTTTTTTTTTTTAATTTTCAGGTTGTCATCTATTTTTAAAATGTGGCCACTTAAAAGAATGTTTTTGTCTTAAGAGCAGGTGAGTATTACTGGCTGGTGTTATTTAGAAGAATGAAATAAAAGTCAGGATGTTCTAAGTCTGGATATGCCACACTTGTAGTCAAAGGCAAGTTATATTTTTGTGTCTGTGTCTCTAAGATGTACCATTATCACAGAATTATTGAAACCAGTGCTAGAGCAGATCTGAGCTCATCTACTCCTTCTCTCTGAACAAGGCAGAAGGAAATTACCTGTGTTCTCCTTAACAGATATTTGACTCGTATGCTATCTAATACTTACAGGAAGGGAGATCTGAGAACCTCTCGAGGTGGTTTACTCCAGTGCTAAGTCATTTTAGAAAACTCTTATTTAACATGTACAATTTAGGTGAACAAGCCTGCACTGTAATCCGAATCTCTTTTGATGCAGATTAAGCCCGTTGCTGTCTCTTCTCTCTCCTGACTTGAAATGGCTCGAGAATAATTTATTTTTTCTTGACTCCCAGCCTTTCTTACAACTTTACTTTTATTCCACATCTTTCCTGATGCGTGGTGCCCAAACTGTATGCAATACAACCTGTGCCAAACAGAAGGGAAACATTCCTTAATACGCCTTGTAAGGCGTAATTCCCATCGTGCATCCTAGTAGTATGATTGCTTTTTTCATGACAACATGATATTGGTGGTTAATCTTCAGTTTATTCTTCTATAATCTTATTATTTTTCATAACTGCTGCTTCACTTGTCATCCCTCAACCTCCGTGTGTTGCCTAAGTGTAGAGCTTTATTCTCATCTCAGTAGAGTTTCCCCCCTTTGTTTTCAGGCCATTTCTCTGTTTTGTTAAGATCGTTTAGATCATTACTGAGCTGTCCTGGCATATTCACCTACGTGCCAGTGAAAGCTGTGAAGCCTGGGGGAGATTTTCAGTGTTTGCCTTTGGGGTAGCTGTAGGTGTCCACGTGTGAGTTAGGTGTCTAAGTGCCCTCTGCAGTCAGAATGAACAGATCATTCATTGTAGCCTTCATCATTAATTAATGTTAATTCAGTGTAAACGTATCAAGTGAGAGCTGTAGGCCTGCTCTAGCTTGGAAGGCCAATTGAAATAACATAATAAATGTGTCTGAGAAAGACATTACAACAATTTTCTAGCTTGTGCAGTAGGAACTGGAAGTAGGAGCCTCAATTACGCCTTCCTTTCTCATCTCTTTGTTCACATGGAACAGCTCTGCCTCTCACCTGCCTACTCCTTGTTTTTCCTTATGAAAATATTATGGAGGAATCTTGTTACAAAGCAAGATAAAAAGCTTATTTTTCTCTGAGCCTGTTAAAACACAGAGCATATACCTGCTCTGCCTAGGATTCAGCCACGGCTGGAAAGCAGCCCCCACTTCTGCAGATCTCTGCCTTTTGGTTCCTTGGCAAAGAAGTAGATCAGCCCTGGTGTGTGCTTGGATGTATTAGTCAGGGATAGTTTTGTTACTACTGTGCTTCATATTTGCTGTATTTTCTGTTATGCTGAGTGTGTCTCTGTGTTTGTTACCAAATAAATAAAATAGAAGTTAATATGTATGCAATTTCTTTTAATGGTCATATTTATGAATTTCCCAGGCTTTAAGCTGTAGGGTGGTGAAGCATGACATGGTGGCCACAATCGATGTTTTACTCTTGAGAAATAGGCCAGAAGCCTCCCAAACGTGCAGCTTGCCATTCATTATGTCCAAAGAAGACTTGGAAGTCAAAATTGTAAGTGTTTGTAATGTAATTGTAAGTCTTTGACTGTGATGACAGTATCACCTGATAGGAGGGTCTGTGTCTTAAGGCACCACTGTTTTGTGCTTCCAAAGTGCAGATCTCTTGTGTGGGATTTTTCTCATCTAGATGTAGATGTCTGCAATACGGATATCTGCACCAAAGGAGTGTCACTTTAGGTAACGTTTATAGTCAATGGAGAGGAGTGGATAATTCTAGGGAATTATTAATCTGACCTGGTTTTGACTTTTCCTTTATGACAAGAACCTCTTGCTAGAAGTCTCTACAGTGACTAAGTGAATTTCAACCTAGTGTCCTGTTAATGGGAGGGCTGAAGCTGGGGGCCAAAAGAGGCCACCCACTGCCCTCAGCTGCCCCCAAGAGCAGTGTTTCCAGGAGACCAGTACAGTAGCAGCAGTCAGCTGTCACCAAAGCCCACGGAGGAAGGGAGGCCAGCTCTTAGTTAGCCTTTTTGGTCACCCTCACTGACACCAACCAAACAAGGAAAGGCCACAGAGCTCTGAGGCAGACTGAGCCAGTGCGTGGCAGCTGGCACTGCAACAGGCAACGGAGGCTGAGCTGTCAGGAGCAAAATCCCAACTAATTTTTGTTTTTACATCTTTCCAGTATCTTTCCAGTCACTGGTAAAAGTGTCTTTTTCAAGGAAAATAATGTCTCAATATTTTTGTCTGATTCTATATTGGCTTTTTTTTTCCTGCCTCTGGTGACACTGGTGTTCTCAGATGATATTTCTGGACTAGATTATCTCTAAAAGTGTAAATAAATGCGTATATTTCTAGGGAGAAAGTCCTCATCTTGACTTTCTGCTTGGCTACAGGAAGTGTTTTTCATCATAGGTTGCAGTGAGGAGCTACAGTCCAGACAATCCTTCTGGTGTCTTTGTTGTCAGGAGAAAAATGATCTATCAAAGCCCATTTAGTGGGAACTTCACTCAGACACTTACGAGTGCTGATTCTTCATTATTTTCTCATTATGTGGTTCTTAGGTTTCTAAAGGTCTTGACATACATTCTCTACCAATAAGAAAAAATCCCTCCTCATGAGATTTAAGCATGTTACTTTTATCTTTAATGGAGCCATGTTTGAGCTGCTGTCATCACGTTCACTAAATCATCTGTCAATGAAATCCACATTTTTAGTAGCCATTACCTCAGCTCACGGATAAATAAAGTCCTAGCTTTTATGTCTAATCCTCCATATTATTTTCAGGTGGATAGGGTGACTCTGAGGCAACATCTTAAATGTATTGTAGAGGTGGTTTCAGGTTTCTTATTAATCAGTATATCCACTTACCAATATTTTTTTCCCAAGACCCAGTTCACCGGTAGGAAGATCAAAATGTTGATCGTCCTTGAATGTTAGGAGGCCATTAATGTATTACTTGAGCTAGACAAAGCTCCTCTGCAAATCTGTGATGCTCTTTGGTCTCAAACAGCCTTTGTTGTACAGGAATGAGTCGGAAAAGACCTAGCAGTGGCTTCAAATGCATTCAGAATGAGTTAGCAGACTGCATCAGAGCCACCTTTGATGTTACGAGATTAGATCCACCAGCCCTTATCAAGGCATATGCAACTAAAGCACAAGGTGCTGCCACAGCATGTGCTGGCTGAATTCCAGGAGCTGAGGGCTGTGGGGACACCACACGACCACTGATACTCACACTTCAGAAGCAGTACTGCTGGTGGTAGCACAAAGGCTTCACGCTGCAGAAGGACTCTGGTTCTTCAGTCTTTGTTGCAATGAATAGCAAGCATTTACTGCTGTGACTGCACTCCTAATGAAACACCTGGAAAGGGTTTTGGAACAGGCTGCCCAGGGAGGTTGTGGGGTCTCCTTCTCTGGAGATATTCAAGGCCTGTCTGGACGCCTACCTGGGAAGCATGCTCTAGGGAACCTGCTTTGGCAGGGGGGGTGGACCCAATGATCTCTTGAGGTCCCTTCCAACCCCTAAAATTCTGTGATTCTGTTTCACAGGTAGAAGAAGAGTAGTTACCTTCATTGCTGCAATTCTTCGACATGCTCTTTGTACACCTCCCACTGCCGGCCCCTCGGTTCCCCAGGTGATGTGGACTGCGGGCTGCTGAAGAGCTGGGTGGTGATCTGTTTGCACGCTGGAGGGAGGAAAAGCAGAGGTGAGCAGGTTATGCACACACCTTGTGGTGGACACATAGCAACATTAGAAACACTCGAACTGTTGTGCAAAAGAGACCTATCAATTTACAGCGGGTTGTACCTGCACAGAGCACCCTGAAGTGTTATAGCTATGAGTTTAGTAAACCTCGTCATTGTTCTTCCTGCAACACCTCACTTGAAAGACGTTGCTATACCTTTGCCAGGTATTCCTCATTATTATGATTGGCAGCAAAGAACATATGGTTGCTGGTACTGTTAGTGGGAGTCGTGAGTTTTTGCATAGGAATTAGACCTCATTAGAAATCAGAAGCAGGATTTGTTTTGTGCGCTGCTAAATTTTCTTTATTAAACCCATCGGTCTGTTGCAAGATTACATGCCAACCCACAGAAGTCCTTCAGAGTTGTTATTTTAAAGTTATGTCAATGAACAGTTTATTCTGAAGCCTCTCTAATGTACATGCATGTGCATTATATACATCTGTACTATGTACATATGTATGTAGATGCAGTGACAAAGCAAGTAGTTTAATACGTTTTATGGGTCCAGCCTGGAGTTCTGCATACATGAACTTGTGTGTGGTCAAGGAGGCTTGCATATTTTTGAACTCTAAGTTGGCCTAATAAAAGATATCAGACTACAGTGCTTGCTTTGTCAGCCCTGTTTTCCTGGTTCAAAATGACTTGCAAGATTAATTTTCAATTTCTAACATAAAAAAATGAGAAAAAGAAGTGTTTACTTACCGCAAGGAGTTGATTCCGTGTTAATGACCCTGCAGGAGGCTTGTACACAAGGTAAGGATTGTTGCCAATTTGATGTATATTCATGTTACAGAATATGAAAATGTGAAGTTACACCATCTTGAGGATTTTGTTTTTATAAGTAGGATTGGTTAAAAAAAACCTTTAAGTAATCATACCATGCGTTTGATGGTGGAAATTAGTATGAATGTTTCTGGCAGAGGAACGATGTGATGTGGTTATGCATTTCTGTTTTCACTGCCTGCTCAATATTGGCCTTTTACAAATACAGATTACCATGTCGATGGAAGGAATTTACAGCTTTGGCCCCCTTGTCTCACTCGGCGTTACAGCACCTTTTTTGTACTTTATGTTATACATCCCCCCAACTGTATTTTTCTGACAGAAAAAGGAAATGTCTGCGGACTGAGACCCTGACAACTCGTGAGCTTTACTGTTTAATTGGATGAAATGAGTATTATTTCCCACTTACCTTGATTTCCTGCGGGGTAAAAATCTTGCTCGTTTGAAATCAGCAGCAAACTTTCTGCTGAGTGCAACAGGACCGAGAGTTCACTGGCGATTCCTAACCAGCTAGAAACGTCCCATATTGGAAGCCCAGAAAGAAATAGCTTAATAATAACTACGGTACAGCAAATACTTCTAAAAAAGTATTTTTAGAGCTGTCAAATAAAATCCACAATTAAAACCGGAGCTGAATACAAAAGCTACGCATATGATATGCTTAATATTATTCGTTTTGGGGCCTCGTGGCCCAAATAGTTCAAGCTGCAAGATCCGTTTGTGTTCTGTGGGCTGTTACACTGCATCCCTTACTTACCTCATCTTGTGGGCAAGGAGCTGCTTGCTCTGACTTCATGGAATCGCAGCTGTATTTGTGGAGTGCTCTCGTCCTTTGGCACTCCTTCCCCTGTACATTAACAGGCTTTGAATGCACCAGCATTTTCCCTGGAAGCAAACTTCAAAATTTGTCTTTAATCCTGATGCAATGCATATTCAGAATTTTTTCTTTTCCTGAAGTTTGGTTCCAGGAGAAAGCGGACTTGCCTGGTGCTCCCACCAGCCAGCTGCACTTCATAGCAATAATTAACAGTAAGATACTGCAGCAGAAAGAGGGAGCAGGGAAATGCAGCCCAGCAGCTTCAGTTATGTGGTTCTGTTCGTGTCGACGGATTCCAAAGTGCTTAACAAACAATATTGCAGGCAGGACGGGCAGCTCTGCCCACAAGGAAGTTTTCCTAATGCTTCCTGCTATAAGATTCTGCTCTCAGTTGTTCAGAGCTTTGCTGAACTCATATTTGGGTCAAATATATTTACCTCAGATATCATTCTGTAGGATTTTTTTTTTTTTTTTTTGTTTTTTGAGTATCAGCCAAAGCAATTGAACTGTTTATAAGAAGGTGTCCGTGAAAAAATACATTTTTTTTTTCCTGCTTATATAAAAAAAAAAGTGTCTGGCCCCTGTGTTTTAAAAGGTTTTAGAGCAAAGATAGACCTTTCTCAGCTTTTGAATCAGGCATGTGCCTTTTGCCATCCTCACAAAGCTTTTCAAATTTGGTCAACTGTTTCAAGACGTGGAAAAAACACAGTTACCAAATATTCCATAGAGATTTACTAAAGCCTAACAGCAAATATTTCCAGAGATTTCATCTTCTCCGCCTCGCATAGCTCCTTCCCGTGTTCAGACTTTCCATACACTGTCCTCACAGAACGACTGGGCAGTCGCTAGCTGGGTGCACCGGAGGCCAGACCAGAGGTGACCGCTGTGGCATTGTCCCTGGTCATTACTTGGAGCTATAGTGAGGCTTCACTTAGCTCCTTGGACCTGGAAGGAAACTCAGGGCTCCCAGATTTTATCGTTTGTGTGCTCTTGGCATAGTTTCTCTTTGCTGATAGCCTGAATGCATGTAGAGAGTAGACAACCTTAATAAGGCCCTGAGAGACCAAACCTAATGTTGAAATTAGCCCTGCCGTGTGTGGTGGGTCAGACCACGTGGCCTCCTGAGGTCCTTTCCAACCTCCTTTAGTCCATGGTTCTGTGATTCTTTGCCATCAGTTTCTGTGTCAGTCAGCGTGGGCCTGAGAGCACCATCCAGCTGGCCCTCAACAAGACCCAGTTGGTGGATCTCTGTGGGTATGATGCCACATAGTGGAAATAGTCTTCATTAGTTTGTTTTTAACACCAAGTATATGCAAGACACCACATTAAGATAATATTAAAGTTACAAGGACAAGTATCCTAAAATTAAGAAGAAGAGAATGATCTCTGCAGCCTCAGTATGCTCCCAACATGTCTTTGCATTGTAACACTGACTTTAGTTTTGTGATTGCACTGTGTCTTTTCTCGTGCGGCTTTGGCCATGTATCTAGTATGGATCCACTCTGGAGATGAACCAGCACTGAGCAGAACTGGTGGATGGCAACTGCAGAACTCTAGCTCACTTGTTGAGAAGGTGCAACGCTTTTCCTGAATGAATCATGACATGGTAGAAAAAGAAAGCAAGGTCTCCTGATTAAGGTGGTTGAATTCTGCCCTGGGGAGCTGGACAGTATCCCTGCCTCTTCTACCATGCTCCTGCGCAGTAATGGGCAAACATTTCCCATGTGGTTATTAATTGCCAAAAGAGCCTTTCTCCTTGTGCCAGTAGTGTCTGGAACGGGATGATTGTGCAAATGTCATCCATCAATCACTGCTCTTTGTTTGATAATGTCATTTGTGATGTTCCATTTCATAGAGCCTTCATCAAGTCAGTTCAGGTAATTACTAGCTCCTTATATCTATTTATCATCTAATGTTCACCTTCTATTTATATTTACACATTATCCTTATAAATATTTATAAACGCTTATTTGGCAATGAACTAGACAAAATATCTTGAAAATCTCTGAAATTTGTGGAAATATTCAGGCAGCATATGAGATTGTTTTTCAAACCTCAGCAGGCTTAATTAGATCCTGCAGTTCATTCATTTTCACTGAAGTCAATCGGACTTTTACATGTGGAAAGTCTGCGAGATCAAAAATTATGCCCAATGGGCACATAGTTCTATAGAAGAAAACGTCAGCTCCGGATGGTAGTGTTTCTGACTTCTCATCGGTTAGACTCTCTTTCTCAATTAGCTTTTCTTGTAATTCTATGTGAGTGGTTTTGAAAGGGTTCCTGGAAAAAAAATTGCTGCGTATACTGTACATGTTTTCATTTACAGATCACTGAAATGGATAGACAGATAAATAAATAGATAGGGTTTTCTGAGCTCGTGAAACATGTCACATAGCATAAAACCCTCTTCTCAGTCTGTTTTGTCAAATATGTCAAATGATATTTTTGGAATTATATTTTTGGAATGTATTTTCAGCATTTCTTATTGCTGTTCTTGATCTATGCCCCCTTGTTTGACAGTCCCTTAATCTGTTCGATATAAACTGAATGAATAGCAGCATTTAAAAATATGGCTTCAGGGACTCCTTAGGAGGTTTCTTTGTAAGTGTACATTTACTAGTTCATCTGTAAATTTATTTTATGAGGTGTTTAAACCTCAAGAAAACTGAAAAGCATAATATTAATGCCTGGTTTACATCTACTGAAGTCAATGGGAACTTTGCAATTGACTTTAATGGTAGCCTATGTCCTCTAATTATGAAAGTGGCAAGGATGATATACAAAAAACCACAAGGAGAGTTTTCTGTTTCATCATACCCTATTTTGTTTGCAGATGCATAAGCAAAGTACGATGTGGTTTGTTCTTGGATTAAACAATTCAGAGTTTTGGACCTAATCCTGAACCACGTCGCTACTTTAGGTAGTGTTTTGCTTCTCAGAAGATCGCGGACTACTCATTCTCTGTGTGGCTCACAGAGGTGACAGGGTAGGAAATCCAGCCAACTTTTCAAAAGGCTTTTGCAAATGATGCTTTTGGTTTTGATCATGCATCTACCCCATGGTATGAGCAATGGAAGAAGTTGATGAAGCAGTTTTCTTTCTAATTGTCTTGTGTTTTTTTTTTTTTTTTTCATGTGATCAGTTTTGACAGGGTTCCTGGAAATGCACATAATATCTGTAGTGTGTATGTACATGTTTTCCCTTAAGGTTCACTGAAGTGTAGTAAAAAGTTTCCATCACGCTATTGTAATCCCAAGGCATCATTTTCGTACCGTGTTAGTGAAAGTGAGCGAGAGTACACAGCAAGAAAAAAAGACGTGCAGACAAAAAGACTTGCAGAATTAAAGCCTTTCTTTTTTTCTGTTGGTGTAACAAGCACAGCGGTCTGAACAGGCTTGATCTGGTAGGCAATTTGTAGCAGTAAATAATGCTAGACAAAAATTCCCACAAACTTCTTGTTGAGTCTGCTTCAGAGGTATTACTCATTTGGTGGCTGAAATGCTGGTCTTGCTTCACATTTTTAATGCTTGTGAAAGATTTACATATTTTGGTGGTAACTGGAGATGCCAATGCGCTGCAGAGAAGAGCTCGTCCAAACTTTTCCGATGGGGCTGTGCTCAGCTGGAAGGCACCATTTTGGTGGGGCAGAAATGCTGTCCTGAGGTGCCGCAGCTCCACCGAAACCCTGAGGGAGCTGAGTAGGGCAGCTGGGTCTCCACTGGGATGCTCTGACCAGGGGTGTAGTGGTAGATAGCAGAGTGGGCAAACTCTTCTCTTAAGGTGGATAAAATCTACACCACCAGCTTTAGAAAGGAATAAATGCTGTTTCTCACCCTGCCTCAGCATAGCCATCTTCCTCTTTTGTCTATGCAGTAGGCTAGCAGCTCTACAGCCTCCTCCTCCTAGCCTGGTGGAGCCTCAGACCTTCCAGGTTCTCTTCCCCAAGGCTCCCAATTCCTCGGGCTTGCTGCTCCTTCAGGGTACCTCAAGTCTGAAGCTTCCCCATTCCCAGACAGCTGCTTTTTTGAGGTACCCTATGGCAGCCAGGTGTCCAGCTGCTCTGGGGCTTGTGCTGTCAAGTGATGCATGTGCTTTGGGAATGAGCTGGAAATTTCATATACATATTTCTGATAAAAACAAAGTTTGTCACAAATTGTCCCTCAGAAACAAACAAACAAACAAAACCAAAAATGAAAGATTTGTTGCTGGCCTATCACTGAACTCGTCTATGTCAAAATGCCTTGGGGAAAAAATAGTTAAAAGAGAACATATAGGGATCATTCCAGATGGATGCTGTAGCCTTCACTGCATCCTTATCATCTACGCACAAACAGTGATCTGTTTAGTATAATTTGAGAAATAAATACAACTGAAAATTGTATCTTTTGGGGAGACTTAAACTTCCTAGATGTATCCTGCAGGAAGATGTGCAGAAGTTGGGCCCTACTTTTCAAGGTAGGGCCCATGTGCTTATGCACAGTAGGTGAAATACGTCTTCACCAAATGACTTCTCAATAGATACTATTTAGACTTCGTTTTGATGAGCACCATGGCTATTACAGAAAACTAAACATAAAAGCAACTTTTGAACAAATAGAAGAATAAATAAAAGCAGGACTGTAGTTAGGGTTCCTAATTTTGAAGAGGAAAATTTTGTTAAACTACATGAATTTGCGGATGATGCTAAACTGGGAGGAGCAGTTGATTCTGTCAAGGGAAAAGAGGCCTTGCTGGGGTACCTTGACAAATCGGAGGGCTGGGCAATATGAAGTTTAAGAAGAACAAGTGCTGGATTCTGTGCCTGGGATGGGGCAACCCTGGCTGTGTGTACAGACTGGGGGATGAGAGGCTGGAGAGCAGTCCCACGGAAAGGGATCTGGGTGTTATGGTCCCAGCAAGCTGAACAGGAGTCAGGAGTGTGCCCTGGCAGCCAGGAGGGCCAACCGCACCATGGGGTGCATCAGGCCCAGCACTGCCAGCCAGGCGAGGGAAGGGATTGTCCTCCAGCACTGTGTGCAGCTCTGGTGCCACAGTGTAAGGAGGGCACAAAGCTGTCAGTGCCCAAAGGAGCAGCTGAGGTCCCTGGGTTTGCTCAGCCCTGAGCAGAGCAGGCTGAGGGGAGGCCTCATGGCGGCCTGCAGCTCCCTCACGAGGGGAGCGGAGGGGCAGGCGCTGAGCTCTGCTCTCTGGGGACAGCGACAGGACCCGAGGGAACGGCATGGAGCTGGGACAGGGGAGGGTCAGGCTGGGGGTTAAGGAAAGGGTCTGCACCCAGAGGGTGGTCGGGCACTGGGACAGGAGTTCAAGAAGTTTATGTACAGTGCTCTCAGACACAGGGTCTGATTTTTGGGTGGTCCTGTGTGGAGCCAGGAGCTGGACTCAATGATCCTTGTGGGTCGCTTCCAACTCAGGATATTCTATGGTTCTATGATTCTACGTTAATTAGTTGTTGAAGTCATCCGGATTGAGGAGCCAAGGAGTTGAAATGCGGAGGAGGTGTTGATTTTTTTTGTCTCAGGTGTAAAAACTATCTAGAACTTGTATCCCAAATAAAACAGCAAAATAGTAAGGAAGGGCACCCTGTTTAATTTGATGGGCAATCATCACTGAAAGGATGTCTGTAGGTAGTGCAAGGACAGAACGAAAAGAAGGGTCAGCGAAGAAAGTTGTGAGTCAGAAGGCAGAATATATAGGAATAAAGTAAGAGTCAAATGAAGGAGCCTGAAAGAAATAGAAAGAAGTTCTCTGTCTAAAAGAAAAAATGAGGGAAAGAGCAAGGCTCCTCTGCAGTGGAGGCAGAGGTAAGATGAAATATAATCTGTGCTGGGTCTCTGAGCTAAAATTATAAGGAACTAGCAACAGGACAAAGTCAGAAGAGTAAAGTCCAGGGAGTGGGATAGCTGTTACTCTGGAATTCAGACAGAATAGGTGTATGAAAACATATGTTTGGATATCTTGTAAGGAGGAAAGGGACCATGTGAGAAGAACACTGCTTCTCTGTATAAGAAAGGAAGAAAGTCACCAGGACAAGAGCAGGTCTGTTAACCTGGATCAAAGCTCAAGGGTACAAAGCTTTGAAACAGGTCTTGAGGGGAAAAAAAAGTATATATAGTAAATAACAATAATAAAAAAGAATATATTAATTAATTTTGAAAACAAAACAAAACAAACAAAACAGCATGAACATGGTATGCAAGTGGAGAATTTGCTGTGGTACAGCAAAATATCTGATTCTTTTTTTCTCTGAGAAGAAGGAAGAGAAGTAGGGAAGTAGAAAGGGGGGAAGTGGGAAGGAAAGACATGTGAGGTTACAATTCTCTAATAAAGTTTACCTGCAGCTAGTTTGGGTGAAGTACTTAAATATATATATTATTTTTATTTTTTTTTCTTCACAGACTGCCATTACGTCCTGTGCTGTCTGCAGTGTTTAGTGGTCCTGTGCAGACTCAGAAAGCACACATAGTGTGGATTATTTTGTGTTTTGCTATTAACAGAATTTGAAGTATATGGTGTTTCTGCTGAAAGTGTACATTTTTAGATGGAGAATCAATAGCTGTCATTGTGGTGTTCAGGGTAGGATTGTAAAATGACAACTCAGATGAACAAAAATGGAGTAGTAGGGGAAAAATTGCAGTAAAAAATGAGAAATTAAAAAATATGCAATGGTCTGGAGCCTTCTTACTTCTTCCATGCAGGGGAATTTTTGTGGTTCTGGATCTGCACTGTGTTTGGGGTCAAACTCCAGCCTAGCACTACCCATTCCTAAGGAGCGTCAGTAGGAAAGAGTACTACAGAGCAGGGAGGTTGCCCCAGTTTCAAACCTGTGCCTTTCAGACCTCTTCTGGTCAGTATTATGTAAGTGACATTCAGAAAACTTATTTTACCTAACATTCACCCTCCTGGGATAAGTATTGGTCACTCAGAAATGATGGGAGTGCTTGAAAAGCTCATAGCTGTGTTTTTGAGATCCATACACAGTTTCTGCCCAGCGAGGTGGGCCAGATCAGTGGCAATCACGCATATCTCACAACTTGGTGAGCAAGGCATTGATGGTAGAAGTTAAGAATGTCCTAGGTGGAATAAAAAGAATGGGATGTGAAAGTAATCCCAACGCTAAGGTTATTCCAAACAATGTGACTTCAATAAGCAGAGCTGAGAGAGCGGAAAAAATTGGCCAAATTCAGAGCTCTTGTCCTTGTGCAGAGGCTTATTTGAATTCCAGGCTGTTTCTATAACATGCATACATTTCATTCACCATGTGTGGCATTAAAAAACTGGAAAGCCTCGTGTTTTGGGGTCAGCAGTAACCTGAGCTTAAAAGTAAAGCTGACCTCTCATCTAACAAGAAAAGCTGTGCCATCACTTTGGGACAGGGAGTGTCTTTTTGCTGGATTGTGGCTCAAAACTGAGACAGTCACAGTCAATTGTCGATGATGCGCTCCAGGAGTGTCTCCTTGAGCTAAGTAGAAGCAGCCAGCAAACCTGCTACAGTAAAGCTCCTTGGGCTCCAGCAGTAATAAGCAGGAACATATTTGCACAAGCATCTTTTCTGCAATTTCCTCTCTGCTTTCCAGCTCACTCAGACCTTGTGGGGTTGGCCAGGCTATCGCAGGTTCAGGGACTGTATCAGTTTTTCTGCTTCCAGCCTGCTCCTGTGCTCAGCAAAGTGCTTAACCTGGGCTAGAGTCTCACTCTGAAGGCAGGGGATGTAATGGGGCTCATCATGATGCCGTTGCTCTGCTAAGGAGGCACAGAACAACAAATTGAAGTTATGATAGTCACTTTTGATAGTCACAATTATATGCATGACAAGCAAGGACTCTGTAGACAGAAGTATGTGCAACCATATGTTGGACATAATGAATTTGCAAGGAATATATCTAAAGAAACTCTCCAGTTCTAAACTATCCATTGAAGCAAACAGCCTTGTGTCTTACGTTAATCAGTGAATTTACAGCAACGCACCCCCTTTTTCGTGTGTTTGCATTTACCAATGTTATCTTCTTCTCACAGATGGGAGAACTGGAGGAACCAGGATGTGAAGTTGTCTGCTCAGAGCTATATAAGAGGCCAGCGACAAATCCAGGAATAGAAGCCAAGCCTCCTAAGTTGCAGCCTAATACACTAATCAGCGAGGAATCTTGCCTTCTGATATTGCAATGAGGTATACCTTAACATTATCTATATATTAATAATTTACCCAAGAGGAACACACTTGAATGTGTATGCTGCCTATACTCTTGTAAATAAATCAGAAGAATTATTTGAATTCTAATTCTGAATTGAATTTCTAACACTTTTCTTTTTACTAGACCTTTTTTTTTTCACAAATATTTCTTCATAAATATAAAGTTCTCAAAACATACAGTTCTCAAGATCTGCGTTAGTGTAATGGCCAAAAGCTACTGTCCCAAAATATCCCCGTGTAGCTTTAATAATTCAGATTTCTAGATTTTTCAGAGTCCAACTTTAGCATTTTCTTCAGTGTCTTGAGCATCTATGCTTTATCTTGCCATTGCAGAAGACTTCGGGTAGTTAGCATCTCAGAAAAAGGAAATACAGTTGTGTATTCCCAGCGAGGTTGTTCTTAGCATTGGAAATCACTTTGAGAAATATTGCAGTAAATATGCTGGAAGCATCAAAAGCTCAAGTCTGGATCCAGTTTAGCTGGAGGCTTCTCCTGTAGGCTGAGACAATAGAAGTGCTGAGGGTATGGAAGCCCATTACAGATCCTAATGCTGCCTGGTGTATTTGGGGTATTTGTCACAGTTTTGGCAAAGGCACAGCTTGCTTTCTGTCCCTTCTAGCTATGTCCTCCCATACCGGGTGAGGGACATGCACACAATGCTTCTCTTTGAGATGCTAATCTTTTGGGGTGTTAAGCACCAATAATAGAGCCAGCAGCTGGTTTTGCTTGCTCTGGAGGGTTTGAAGCAGCACAGCAGCTTTTTGCATAGGATAGGAAAGGTTTTCTTCTGGCTTTCATATCAATTTGACATATCCATGCTGTGGGCTTCCCAAAATAGTTCTAGACTCCAGCACTGAAACACCATTCTCAGAGTTTGTCGGAGGTAGTTGGTAACTTGGTGATTTAATAAGAGCAAATATTAAATCAGAATGGAAAATTATATTGCTCCTACAACATGCTTCTTATAGTATCTTTGCATTTCCAAATCTTTATTATCAACAGTTTGGCTGTCACAGGTGACGAGCTTGCTCAAAGACTATGGTCAGGTTAGCTGCTATTGAACCTACAAAGTATCTGTAATTCATCCATGCTTCTCCCACCAGCAGGTGTCATTCTGGAAAAAGGAAAATATTGTAAATCCCAGAACTGGAGAATTTGGCTGTGACAAAGAAGAAAAAAAAATGTTCACTTAAGATGTAGCTTTTGAAGGATACTTTAAATAAAAACCAAGACAACGTTGGCTGGTCTGCATGAAGCACAACCTATCAGAATATTTTCTCAGAGTCTTTGCACTGTGTAACCCTGCCATGTAACAAACAAAGGGCAGAGGATGAGTAAGGCAAACCAATGCCCAGTTAAAGCTGTCTTCTGCTGTTTGCTCTTCTCTTTGGCATCGTCACCACTGGGTACTCACCCCCCATGACTATAAAAACAGTGATAATCATCAATTTTTATGATGGGCTTTGGGCTTTAGATCCCCCCAAAGACATGCACAATTAAGGCAATAAATTCAGATCTCATTTACTTCAAGGAAAGCTTGAAGTAAGCTCATTGAAGCAACTGAAATCAGCAGACTTACTTGGGATTTAGTCTGAAGTAACCGCAAGTAGTATTTCACTTTCTACTTTATAAATAAATCTTGAGCAGAAAAGATTCATGTAATCATTTTAATGTCTATTGTAATACTTATGTCATCCCTTAAGTGTTCATCTGGCTATTAGCTGCAGCCTCCTTTAATATGAAGAGATTATTTTTGATTTCTAATAATCACGCTGAGCAAGCTGTGCTTGAGTTATGAAGAACCAAGATCCTTCTGGTTCGTTGGGGACTTGTGACCTTCTGAATCTGATCTTCTGTCTGTTAAAACCAAACTTGCCATGAAATCCATGCAGTAGGTGTCTTGCCCACCCTATATCCCAATGGAGGTTTGTTCCAACCCATCACAGCTCTGATGATTATAAATAGTTTTCTGTCTTTCAGTCTAAATTTCATAGAATCACAGAATGGCTCAGGTGGGAAGGGACCTTAAAGACCATCCAGTTCCAACCCCCTGCCATGGTCAGGGACACCTCCCACCAGCCCAGGTTGCCCAAAGCCCCATCCAGCCTGGCCTTGAGCACCTCCAGGGATGGGGCAGCCACAGCTTCTCTGAGCAACCTGTGCCAGTGCCTCACCATCCTCTGAGTGAAGAATTTCTTCCTAATATCTAATCTAAACCTATCCTCTTTTAGTTTAAAGCTGTTACCCCTTGTCCTATCCCTATATTCCCTCCCCAGCTTTCCTGTAGGCCTCTTTAGGTTCTGGGAGCAATTTATTCAGGAGGAAGAGAATAAGCTCTAAGGCTTGGCTGTGAGGAACACATTAAGATGGGAATTATTTTTATGTTTTTAGAATTTGTAATTACAATGAAGTGATATGAAATAATTGTGGTGTAGGCAGCCATTTCTTTTTCACTAAGTTATTTAAATACAAATGTCACAATGCTTTTCTTGTGAACAGTTATCAAACACTTGGTTGCTAAATGAGAAAAAATAGTATATAAACTTAGAATCAAAAACTTCACTCTAGAATAGTTAAAAGCAGTAGACTTGGGTTTACACAGAGCCTGTATTTGGGTTTTCTGACTTACTGGGTATATAACTTAAATGTAGCAGTCTTCTAGAATTTGAAGTAAAAAAGTATAATTTTTTTGTGAATTTGACTAGTTCATTATGCACTTTATTTTTATCCTAGGTGCTGAGCAGTGATTATATACAGCTTTTTTACATAGTAAAGTGTAGGGTTTAGTCTTCGTATCAAAGCAAAGTTATATCTTTGGAATCCTTACAATGTATTTTTCATGTTTTTAGGTAAGCGATCTTATCAAATTTTGTATAGTTTTTTAATTTATACTTTATTTTATTAACTTGGGAAGAAATGCATGTGCCCTCCTGTGTCATTTTGGAGCCCTTGGGGAATCTGAGCTGGCCTCTTGCTGATGGTTCAAAAGTGAGGGTCTCCTGTAGGCCTCACATCATTTTTGCCAGCCCAGTGCAGATGCCCTGGATACACCAGGTTGTTCCAGAGAGCATTGGGTATGTTCTTGTAGGCATCTGAATTTCTCCTTTAGATATTGCCATAGAAAACCACCATAAAAAAATATTATGTCCCTACAAAGCCTTAACAAAATTAAAGATGGCACATCTGTGAAAGTAATTCCATCCAAGGTGTTCGATTCAAGTTTAACAAGGCATAGAGGCAGGAAAGTAATTCCGTATCTAGCAAGTAGAAGGTTATTGTGTTTAACAGGATGCCATCAAGAGTCTGCTTTGAATTATGGTGATTGAGCTGAACCTGTGCACGAGCGGGGAGCCACTGATACTTTGTGTGTGCACCACAGTGGGCAAGAAGACAGGCTGCAAGAATTGTGTGCTTCGGGCAATGAATGCTTAATCTTTCCCTTCCAGATAACACCTCCAGGCCCTAGCCAAGAAAATGGGGTTTTCCATCAGGAATGTCATGGTCAGATGTTCAAAACCGTCGTGTGTCTGGTAAACGTGAGCATAATTCTTCAGTTTTGTGCATGATGCAGCAAGCTAATTTCACTGAAGAAAGTGGTAACTTCAGGTACCGGGGCACTCAGCTACAGGGAATTAGAGAAATACATGCAGTAATTACAAACCTATGTTAATCAGGTCCATTTTTGATGGTCTACTGAATAGGAGGGAAGTTAAAAACCTTGAATATATTAGTTAGTGTAGTTACATAGGAATTGTACAATGCTGGGTTGAGTGTTACTGAAGTGTTCTTTTAGAACAAGAACAATTTGGTTTTTGTATAACCTATAAAAAGTATATATTGCATAAGTATAAAATATATAACTGATCTTATAATAAAACCAAAGCTATTGAAAGGTAGCAAATTCTGGATAGAATTCACCACAGACACTAATTAGTGTTGTATAGACAAAGATTTTCCAATGAGCTGTTTTTTATCAGACATTACCATTACGGTCAACAGGATTTTGGATTATTTTTTCAGAAGTTTAAAACACTGTATTATTACAGAAGAAGGCATGGTGCAGGGTGACTTACAAAGCAATCAGAAAATCTGATTTAATAATGTACAACGTTAATTTTGTTGTTTGTGAATGAAGCAGAAGAATTTTTCTTGTTTAGTATGTTCATTTATTTATTTTTAAATCTATATCAACCTTTTTCAGGATGAATCCCCAAGGCATGGCTGCAGTGGCTGCGTGAAACAAGAAACAGATACCCTTTTTGTGTCACTCCTTTCACTGATCACCAGGACTCTAAGCCAGGGTGAAGGTGGAGGAAGACTCCTACAGAGAAAGAACCAGGAACGGTTTGTCCCTGTAGAAGGGAGTAATGACATTTTTAAAGTTTTTACCAAATACCAGGACATGTGATAAAATTTTATGGTTGGGAATTAATCAAAAGACCATGAAATGGGACAGAATACACATTACAGAAAGCCTTGGAGAGCTGCAACCTAAGCACCCTGAAATCTGTGACCAAGCCCACAGGACACCTCTTGAGTTATTGCAGCCATCTCCAATGACTGCTATTTTTTATATAATTTACCAGCCCCAGTAAACTTCCCCAGACAGACTGGGAAAAGATGTTCTTTCTGTTAATTTTAGGCCAGAGAAAGACTCCAACTGTATTCTGGGTAGTGAAATATTTGGCTCATGGAATTAGCTGCAGATCTGAAAAAAACCCACCAAGCAGTGTAAATTTGCACCTTGGAGGTGGTACATGTTTTGAAAAGGATGGTTCCAAAGGTAATGTGCTTGTATCTAAACTCTGTTATCTGCAACATACAGATTTACAGTTTTATCTGTATTAAATAACACATCTGTATGCTGAAACATGACATGTACGATTAAAATAATGACTGTAACTATAGACCTATGTAAATATTATCTAGATCATATGTGTAAATATTAAAGAAATTGTTTAATTTCTAGAGATTACAGACAACACTTAAAAATGTTACACAGTCTCCCCCTCACAAGTTTTTTGTATAATTACCAGTTAAGAGCTAATTAATCTACTCGCTTTTTAAAATATTTGCAGTTGTGTTAAATTTTACTGAGGAGCAATTTAGTTGTCTTGTTGTTTGAACAGGAAGTCCCCGAGTATTTGTACCAAATACCAATATTTTCACTCTGCTGACAGCTGTATATTTGTGGTCACCCTTCGGCAATGTATGTGAAGAATGTATACAGTGGCAGTGCCTCCTCGAGAGAGTACCAGGAGGAAAATTGTATGTGGTCAACCCACACGTAATTTGTTCTCCTTAGTGGAGGTCTCACATGTACAGCACTTAAATGACACTTTTTGTTTCTGGATAAGATGAAGGTAACTGATAGAAACCATTCAAAAGCCTCTTGGGCTGTTGCTTACGTTCCCTGAAACGGGCTAAAGAGAACAGCTCTTTGGAGACACAGCTTTACATTGAACATATGCAGGGCTGTGTCATTATTAATTCTGCAAATGTGTTTACAATGGTTAGGTAAAATATTTAGTTACTATTTAAATATTTTGATGTATTATGGCTCGTACCCGAATTTCAGATGTCTACTGCACTTAACATTTCCAATTTAAATAACCGGTTTCATTAAGGTTTTTAGTGATACAAATTAATAACAAAAGGCAGTTAATGCAGAGTACGGTTATGAGACCAACATACATGTGGTTTAAATTTAAAGAATTAAATGTTAGCATTTCCCTATAGAGAAAGGTTATTTGGGCAGTGGTGTACTGACATTATCACCACCCACGGAGAAGGGGACCTGTTGATCCTATTGGTTAAGCAGAAATTCAAAAACGGAAGAAATGTCGGTCTAGAGGGTTTGCTTGGTGTGAGTGAATCACACAGGAAAAATGCTGATACCTAGAGTAGCTGCAGTGACCTTCTTTGATGGTTAGAAAGAGAAATAATCACACAGGATTTTTTGTCAAAGTTGGAGGGTTTAGGTTGCTTGCTGGCTAAAACCGGCCTGGGTTATTAATATAGTGGAAAGTTAAATGATGAGCATGGAAATATGATAATAAGTGCTGTTGTAAATGAGACAGAAATGATTTTCTGTGGCTGGTAAGAATGGTAATCCAATGTGTTAACCATTGGGCTGGAGGGCTGCTAAGAAAATAAATGTGCAAAGTGGGTAAAATAAAGGATAAAAGTATGTTTATGTAGGCATTTCTTCAAAGCTTTCTTCAGTAAGGTGTTTCTGGACATTGCTGTACTGCTTTGGACAAGTCATGTCTGTTAAAATAAAAGTAAGCAAACAGCTTTTGTTTTAGCAATAAATACTGCTAACTGTACCTCTGGATTTCTGCCTTTGCGTTTTTATAATGATTTTAGTCGGCCTAGCTAGAAACAAATTTATTAGAGATAGCAATTACTAATTTGGCACTATTTAATATTAGTTTAATCCAGCAATGATGTCTTCACCTATTATTCCTGGAAGAAACTGCATGAAGTTGTGTGATTTTGGGTAGTTTTGTGTGGATATGGGACTGCACAGAGAAGGCAGGTCTCAGCATCAGTGCATGTAAGGAAACCTTGTCTCTGACCCTCAAGCTGACAGCTTGAAAATGGTCCAGGTTGAAACCCAGGCTGCCAGTACTCTGCACTTTGGCGTTTGAAAATTTCTGGGCGAGACTTAGTTTCAATTTGAAAAGTCAAAATAAAGTGGTTTACACTCAGTTTTGCTTTGTTTGAAGCCAAAACTCAAAGCAAAACTCCTGGTGTATAGATCTGTACATGGCAAAACATAAGAAAGTGAACCCAAGAGCTCTGCAAACTGAGCAAGCTAGTTTCACTTAGCTCTCAAAATAATCCCCATTTTGCAAGTTCACTTTTCAATTGCACATGTGTGAGATGTCAAAAATGAGCTGGTTTCGCTACCCCAGGGGTAGTGCAGCTCCAAAGCATCACTCTGTCAGAGCAAGGTCTCGTGTGCTCGCTCTCTGTTTCAGCTGATACTTTGGATGTCTGTCAAGAGATGAAAGTTTCTCTGTCCCAGGCTGGTTACGTTTAGCTTTTGTTCATCTGCAAGACAAGGGATTTGGGGTAAGACCCAAATCCCAGCCCGTATGTTTTCATATCCAGCTCTAAATCTCTGGTAATGCTCTAAATGGCACCCAGTCCTCAGATGGCAGGAGTCACTTACTTCACCTCGGGGAGGTCATCCAAGGATTCACGTATGTTAAGTTCAAGGCCTGACGTTGCAGAGATGCTGAACATTTGCTGCTCTCTCTAGCTAGCATGGGAGCTGCAGGTACTCAGGCCTTTGTCAACATCAGATCCTCATTCCCCAGGCACTCTTATTCAAAAGAAAGCAAAGAGCAACCCTCTGGTCTGCTTTATCTTTTTTGTAAAAATGTGGTGCAACTGGCTAGAAGCAAACCTGTGAGCTGCACCCAGACAGTGACACTTCTAGCAGAGCATAGCTGAGTGCTTGGGAGCTCGTTCTGGTCAGGGTTCCTCTGTTTACTCATCAGCTGATCCGTTTCTTTCCTCGGTTTCCAAAAAAATACTGCTAGACTGCCCTCCTTAGCTGCTAAAATGACCACTGATGGAAGGGCGAGGCCTCGGCAGTAGTGAGGCTGAGTCAGCTTCTAGATGCAGATCTCAGACTCTGGCAGCTCTGTTAAGAAGGAAGGACTAGAGCGATGTTCAAAAGAAATGTACTATCAGATCATCAGTGATCTCGTGTGCATATATTTTGCTCATTCAGGAAGCAGAAGTCAAATTCTCATGGCAAGCCAGGACCGAGTAAAATTCAGAGTGCCGGGGAAATGGATGAACTCAAAGATTTAAGGATATCTGGAAATACAGCTCACAAGCTGGGTAACATGAGGATTATATTGCGAGTGGAATTTACAATATAATGGCTCACTCCTGCACAGGAGTGAGTTTTGTCATGTGTGAGCATACGTTAAAGGAAAAACCATGGGGCTGCTGGTGGAAAGCAAATATTACGTGACTCCGAATCTCACTTGGTATTTTAAACCATAAGAGTTTCGGATTTGAGTCATAGTAACTTGTGAGTAAGATATATATATATACGTATAGAGAGCTTGCAAGCTGTAAGCAAGGCTTCAGCCTTGAGGTTATTTTCACCTCAAATTGCACATTTGGTCCTCTGTTCTTGTAAATCATTGTAGCCTCAATTCAAATTTAGAAGTCAGGTGAGATGCCTCCAAACTTTCAGAAGAAATTGGATCCAGAAACCTTTATATTCTTCTATTTTCTTCTCTGTTTGGCCACTCTGGTGTCCAGAAGCTCTGGTCCATCCAACACGTTACACCTTTCTCACTCCTCTGCTTCTCTGCACGGCTGACAACAGTCTCTGAACAGAGCTGACATCAAGATTCATCTAACATCTAATTTGCCCTTTCAGAGCTTTCAGCGGCATCAACTCCTTCAGCAGGAGCAGAAACTTTCTTAGCAGTGCTCAGAGAGCACCCTCAACCCAGGATCTTCACTGGAACAGCCCTCTAGTCAGAGCAAGAGCTGGAGAAGATGGCACATGAGAGTCATCTCATGTGGGGAAAAGTCTCTTTTCTTTTTTTTTTTTTAATTCAGCACTTTGACTTAAAACACCTAGAGGAGCTGTGCAAGGAGCTGCTTGTTGAACAGAAGACTGTAAGGTAGGATTAGAGGCTCTGCTTACAAGAAAATCTGTCTCAGCCTAGAGAACAATCCCGCCACAAAATAAAATTAACTTTAAAAGTAATGAGATTTTCCACTGTTAACTTAATAGCAGCAAACCACATGTTCTAAACAATGTTTTAATTTTTTTTTTGTATAAGGACTCGTTTTTAGTAACAAACCCCAGACTATTAGCCCTGCCATTTTTTCCACTGCTGGAGGAAAACGTGGACTCTTGCTGAGTTATACGGTGAGTATCAAAGATATTTGAATCTGCCACCAATAAAAAGGCCTCTAAGAACGCTAGCATGGAGGAACCAGTTCAAGGTAGAGGAAATGGAAAAATGGTAAAAAGAAGAAACATCTCTTTGGATCTTTAGCTCTGTTATTTTTTAGATTATATTTCTTCTGGGCTCCCAAAATCTTCAGTAACAAACAAGTTTTCTTTTAAAAAGTATTAAGTTATCAAAACATTTGCCAGGTCCTAATATTAAATCCTAGCAGTCAGCAATGTTTAAGTTCAGCCATATCATTTTGCTGAGTAAGTCATGCTAAAACTTAAAATTTTCCCCTCAAAATGATCTTTCCAAATGAGATTGATATTGTGAGAAAAAAAGAAAAAAGAGAAGGACGCCTTCATCATAAGGAATTATGGAATTAATTTTCTTTATACACTGTGTTTGCACAGGACATTTTTGTTAACTCTTAATAAAAATACCATTCAGCTGCTACTTTCATTGTTTTTATCCTGGGACCAATACAACATTGTCATTATTGGATATAAAGTGCTGTAAAAACAAATCTAATTTGTTAAGTTTATTTTGATAAGAAATAAATATAAAGGTAGTGCATAGTTTGTGTAGTGCTGCTATCATAGGACTCCTGGGTATAATTTATATAAAGAAAATAAAAAAGCATACATAACTTTCTAGTTGATTTCCTTTAACAGGGCTAATTGAAAACAGTTTCTGTTATTTAAAAGTAATTTATTTTAAATATACTTTTTAAAACAAAGTTCTTATTGATATCCATTTTAAGTATAATATTATCTCAGTGTGGGATACAAGTAAAAGGTCAAATCTTGTAGGAGTATTTTCTGTATGACTCAGTTCTGATCACAGATAAACTTATCAGGGAAACCAAATTAGTTAACCTTTTCAGTACCAAAAGCTTGTTTTAACAGGCCACAACTGTTTCTTTCACAAATGCAGCACTTCAAAGCTCATGCTTTTGTTCTGAAACATGAAAAAGAGTGTGCTAATTTCCCTTTCCTCTATCTGATAACAGGCAAAGGCTAGTGATTCTTAATATGAAATTGGACTTGTTGAGATTCAGTATGTGGGCACACAAAGTAATAAATTATTGATTTTTCGTCAAGGGTTGTTATGCAACAAAAATGCACAATTTTTTACTCCTAGGATGCCTTTAATTTATGGACATTGTTAAAGAATATGTTTTTTCTTGTCCAGTAGCCCGATCCTTCTGTACAGGTCTGATTACTGGAGAGCTGAAACATGCTTTACAAGCAAAATGGCTGCATGGGCACACCTAAAGGAACCTGCCTCTTTCCGTAATTCTTGGTAGGTGCTTCAATTCTTGCCCAGTCAACCCGCTTGTGACATTTCTCAGAAGTCTCTTCAGCTCTGCTTCTTTCCTATTTCCATTGTGGCAATGCCAACAGTTCGATGGCTTGCGTTGCTTCAATACATTCAGCCGACCTCGATGCCAAAACCTGCTCCTCTCTCTTAAAGCCAAATCCGGGGTGATTGAAAGGTTTTTATGGACTTCAGATTTTGCACCACGCTCACGTCCGAGAGAAACCCTCGCAGCTGTTAATGAGCCCGTGGCATTCATGAGCTTCATGGCGTTCGTGCTGTCTCACCGCTACCAGCACGACTTAATGTGGTCTTTGGGGGACAGTTTGACTCACTGAGGGCTGTGCCTGCAGACTCACTTCTGCCACCTCTACTCATTTTGCATCGTATTTACTCTCACTGACGTGCATGGAGAAGTTGTACTCCAGGGGATTAAAAGCAGCAAAGCCCTTCCCCAGGCAGCGCCTTGAGAGCTACATCTCAGGCACTATCTGGTGGAGAACTCCTGAGACGCAGATATTAGGATTATTCCTCCTGTTCGGTGGTGTTGAAGCATGAAGAAAATTCAAGGGTAAAGATATCTAGAAATCTGGTTTTGAAGGTCAAAGCACAGGCAGCACTAGCTGAGCTGGAGGAGCGTATTGGTTTTGCTCAGCCAAAAGTCAAAACACAAGGCTGTGAGGCATGTCCCAGGCTGAACCAGAATGTGCTCGGGGTGGAAATTTTGTCAGCTGTAGTCATACGCAGTGAAACATTCGTCTCATGTTGGCAGTGGCAATGAACTATTTTTTTTTTCTTCCATAATTCACAAAAGATGACCAAGTAGGTAGTTAAAACATTTCAATTCTTCCATGAATGGAATAATTTTACACAGTATTTTCTCAGCAGAAAAATAAGTGGCACTTGGGGAACTATTTTGTCATTCTCACAAAATGCAATTTCATACAAACAGGCAAAACAATGCAATTATCTGGGCAGATAATGCAGCACACTCCACGTACATGGGCAGTGAAGATAGTGTTTTATTCCATGAATAGGAGATGGTTCCTTTGGAAAACTTGCTGGGTCACTTTTAATTATTAAAAGAGCAAATTCACGGTTTCCTCACAGAGCAGTCACGCTGTACAGTATTTTCTTTTTTGTTCTATTTAAATTTAGACTGATTAATCAGACTTCCTGGCAGTGGTTATACGAGGAGGATGACTGAGAATTTAGTAGGTGAGCTAATTCTCATTTTTACTATGTCTCAAGAGCCACCCACTTTCCCTTCCCATGACTCGACACCAACAAGCCTTCACAAGTTTTGCAGAGTGACACCAACCTGGTGACCTCCTGCACCCCTCCGTCATTTACCCTGGTTTTGCTGCTCCCACTTTGACACATTTCTCACATTTTAGCTGCTCTCACCAGCCCCCACACTTGGGTCACCTCCACACATGCCTGGCTGGGTGGCCGCAGACTCAATGGGTTGAAGCCCTGAGGTCCCCAGAAAAACCTCACCTCTAGCCTGGTACCCTGGACATGGCCATGGTATGCATGTCAATAAAGGATGGCTCAAACATTGCGTCTTCTGGAGCCCCGTGGGCTTGTTTAATGGGTGAGCATTTTGAGATGATGAGGAGGGAGAGTCCAGGTGTTTCAAGGCACCTTTTGACAGATATTTGTCTTTAACCTCATATCTTCCAAGTTTTGATGTATGCTTTCTAACATTCCTACTTCTAAAAAATCCTTCTAATTGATCTGGGCCTTCTAAATGAAGCACTGCCAAAATGTGGTGGTGCTGAAGTCATGTCTTAGCTCTTGGCTGAGGAGGAGGAGACCACATCTGTCCCCACCACTGTCCCAGCTCATGAGTGTTTGATGTGCCCAGTGCTGGGCTCTCATCCTGCTTGGGGAGACAGCTTCCAGGTTTTGGCAGTCAAAATGGAAGAACTTGAAAGCCCAGCAGAGCTATCAAGTGCTAAAATGATCAAATACCTTCAAGGGCTGTAGGGAGAGGTGAAAGTTTGGAGCTGGAGAGAGGTTATCTTTTTATTTTTCTTAACTACATATAAGATACTACCTCTTTCCACAAATCTCACCACACTTACAGCCTTCGACTGTCTTGGTTGCAACAAGAGTGAACATACCTCCATTTCTTTTCCATTTCAAGCCCTCAAACTGCAGATGAATGGAATGAGGTGCATCACAGAGTGGTTGGGGTTGGAAGGGACCTGAAGATCTCCCAGTCCAACCCCCCTGCCGAGCAGGATCACCCAGAGCACATTGCGCAGGACGGCATCCAGGTGGGTTTTGAATATCTCCAGAGAAGGAGACTGCACAGCCTCTCTGGGCAGCCTGTTCCAGTGCTCTGTCACCCTCACAGTACAGAAGTGCCCCCTCATATTCAGCTAGAACCTCCTGGGCTTTAGTTTCTGCCCATTGCCTCTCATCCTCTTGCTGGGCACAACTGAAAAGAGACCAGCTCCATTCTCCCCTCAGGTATTTATTTATACACATTGATGAGGTCGATGAATGAAGTCCTTACACCTGATAAATCGGTGACAATCTCTGTTCTGTCCTATGTTCTCACCAGACTCTGCCCTTTTACTGATATGCAGCCAGACGTTGCTTCTACCAAACACAGGGCTGCAAAAACTGGAGCATCTCTCACTGACAAAGAAACCCGCCTTTTTGACTGAAGTGATAAACAATTGCTCGAGGGTTTCTGCCTCCCTGGCTCCTGAGCACAGATGTCCATTATTAATGATTATGGACCTTAAACCTTCCCACAATTACAGTTCTGCAAATAGGAAGTGATAGCGAGACACAATTGCTAAGCATGGTCCTGTCGTGTTTGTGGGTTATGTGGTCTTCTCTAAATGTTGAGTAAACACAGTGTCCCACCACAGTTGATTTTTCCCTGCAATATATTATCTTTAATAAAGCCAAAGCTGTACAGTTTGCCCATTGCCCTCCCACTGCATTTTTATGTTCTGAGAACAAAAATTCAACTTTTTTTTCCTTTTTTTTTTTTGACTGGTGGAGACAATATATATGCTTTTAAGATGCTCTCTGTCTTGCTATCCAGCTGCAGAAAGTCCTCCAGTGTGCAAGCCCAGAAGATGTGTTTATGTGTCTGGTCATCTCTGGAATGCGTGGCTGCAAAGCGAAAGGCTGGGAAACTCTTCTGGGGTGGGACGGCTGCGCCGGCGGTGACCTGCCAGCCCCGACAGACGCATTGCTGATGGTGGAGAAGGAAATCTGGTGCCGAGGGGCTTTGTCATGTCCGAGGGATGCTCCGTGCCACCCCACGAGTAAAAAAGCTCATCGGGCACTGCCATGCACCAGGAGGAGAGGTCCACGGTGTGGCATCCAGACTGGTGGGACTCCCGTGTTCTTCCTCTGTGGGCTTTGAGGTGATGGGGTTTTGGGGCCGAGGTGGTCCTTGCATCTCCTGGAGGTTGCTCGAGCCCTTCAGTGCCTCGCAGCCGGCACCCAGCGTTGTGCAGGACGGGGTTTCCGCCGGCTGGAGAGGAAAAAATCCCAGTTGCGCAGGGCTTCTGCGTGTGCAAAAGGCCTGCTAGAGAACCGCCGGCTCTAAACTGATCACACATGTCCTTCAGCTTAGGAGAAGGGAGCTCTAAGTGAGAGCATGTGTGCTCCGAGTCCCGGGCTGAGAAAATGTCAGTCTCAGGCGCTTGGGAAGTTCATATTGATACAAACAGGGAGGCTCCCTGCTGCCCACAGATTTCCCACATAAAAGTCCTACTGGTAGCCGTGGGAACTTCGCAGCAGCCACGCTGTGGCTAAAGTCACCGCTCTGAAAATGCAGTGAAATTAGTGTTCATAAAAGTGAAAAACACGCCACAAGAATGAAGACGTTCTGATTCACAGCCATGGAAATTACATGAGCTCTGGCATAGGGAAAAGCTGCGTTTTGCTGTTATCCTGGCTTCAAAAAGGGATTGCTGGTGAATTTTTTAAAAAAGCCTCTTTGAGCCTCTTTTTGCCTTTTTGCAAAGGATTTTTTTTTCCACCAAGACACAAAAAAGCCAAGCTGTGCCCATTATGCCCCGTGGAAAGGGCAGATCCTGCGCTGCACAGTGGCCTCTAGTGAAGCTGAGCAGTTTGCTCCAGAACCTGTGAAATAGTTTCCAGCAGCTGGTTTGTTGCTAATTTCAGTTCTGCCTTTTGGTCTGGCCATCACCTCCCCCAGCCGATGCCACTCGCTTCGTATATTTTTAAGGAAAAACAAAAAAGAAAAACACGGCAGGCTATGGTGGGGCAGTGGGCTTGTTCTGGTGTGAACCAAACACGAAGCTGGGACCCAGAGAAAAAGGTAATGCTAGTAATGCAGCTCTTATGGTTTAACAGTATTACTTAACATGATTTGAAGTTCCTTTTTTTGACTTTTTCTGCTGTAAGCAGAGGGGATGGTGATGTCGGCTGTGGCTCTTGCTGGTAGACTTCGGATGTGCTGTCAGGGAGCTGTGGAGGCCCCATCCCCAAGCCCTGCTCCAGCGCAGGGTGCCCAGGGCCCCGTGCAGGCGCCTTGTGCCGCTCTGCCAGGAGGAGCCCCCACAGCCTCTCTGGGCAGCCTGGGCCAGTGCTCAGCCGCCCGCCCAGCACAGAAGTGCTGCCTGGTGCTCAGAGGGAGCCTCCTGCCTGCCCCTTGGTGCCCACTGCCCCTGGCCTGGCGCTGGGCACCCCTGAACAGAGCCTGGCTGTGGCCTCTTTGCCCTCCCAAGCTCTCCCAAAGATGCCACCACTGAGCAGCACCTCCCCATGGGTTTCCTCCACCACCACCCCATCCTCGCTGAACCCCCTCTGCCGTGCTGGCCGGGCAGCCAGCACCTTCCCACCCCCACCCCCGCGCCCACAGCTCATGACAGCAGCAATCTTAAAAATACAACAGGAAATGATTTCAATAGGGGATGTGGTAGCTGACGGAGAAAAGTGGAGTAGGGCTGAACTGCTGCCGTGCTTTCATGCAAGCACGAGGCCCTGTAAAAAAGCTGCAGGGGAGCGTTTGTGTGGCAGAAGGACCCACGCTGGGTTTGGTGGTGGCTTCTGCCAAGACCTGTTGCAGCTGCCACCCTTTCTGCTGGGGTCTGGACGCAACGTGGCAGCATTTGGCTGGGGGTGCTGGGCCCTGGCATGTTATCAGCACGGGACACCTTGATAACCCCTGCACACCAACCTCACAACTGCTTCCTGCATCAGCTGCCGCTGGACACCTCGGCTTTGATGGGGAAATAATTCACTCACCCACCAGATTCCAGTGCTATAGATATAGCTGGGTCTGATGCCCAAACAAAACACCTACCAAAGCCACTATTCCTTCTGTGAAGAACCTTTAACATCTGATTGAGTTACCAAACGGGGAGTCTTCGGCTGCTCTGCTCTTGCGCATCCCTGAGAGCTCCTCATCCTCTTCATCTTCTGCAAGGAGGAAGAAAGGGTCTGGTTTTACCCTCTCAGGGTAAAAGAGGCTCCTGGGCCTCAGAAAGCTGAGCGTTTTCTGTGAGCCACCGCCATGGTCTTGGAAATGGGCTTTCAGCCTGCTTCCGCCAGCTCCGCATTTGCAGCGCGCGTTTATTTCTCTCACCAGCTGGTGAAGTGTTTTTTCCTGTAGCATGCAGATGCTCGGGACAGAGGTCCAAATCCTTCTCTGCCTTCAAACACAAGCACACCATATCTGGGTCAGGAAGTCCCTGACCTGCAAATCATGGGAGGCTGACAGAGGATATCATGGCACTTTTATTACGGGCTTGCCCTCGTCTCGTACTCTTCCCTAGGCATCTGCTATTGCCAGCACTAGAGACAGGATATTGGGCTAGGGGGACCTCTGCTCTGACCTCCTATGGACGGTTTTATGGTCTTTGCTCTTTATCTGCAGCCTCCAGAGGCTAATAAAGATTTTGTGAACATAAAGGATTTGTTGTGATCCAAGCAGAAGCCAGGAGCATAGGAGGGCCCCGAAAGAGCCCGGCGCTGCCGGGGAGCAGAGGTCTGGTAAGAGAAGTGGGTGTCTGGCAAGTGCTGATGAAACAACTTCCAAGGCCCATCACTGCTAGATAGATGGCCCTCTGTGAGCAATGAAAACAACTGTTCCTGGACACTTCTTCCATGCAGTGTACGATTTAACAATTTCACCAGCTTTCGCCACTCGCTGTTATCTAAGCGGGGCACGAAATCACAAGGTTGTGCAGGGGCGTCGGGCTGGCTGAGACATGTGGTGGTTGTGCTGCCACTGGAGATGAGCTCTGAGATACCTCCAGTGCACCTCCAATGCCAAGGGGGGGTTGAGATGGCAGAAAAATGCCTGCTGAGACTCCTCTCAGGTCTGTTTTCCACCTGCCTCCCTCCTCTCTGAGGGAGCAAGCGGGACAGAAATCCCTTGTATAACTTGTATGCCAGTGGGTTCAGCCAGCAATGGATGGGGCTGGTGGATCCAGCCCATGTTCACCTGGTGGCACCGAGCTTGCCATGGACATGGCACTGGGCTGGGGATACTGAGCGGGGCTGCTAGACCCTCGCCTCTCTGGTTTGGGGGGCCACCAGGTGATAAGGACAGCTTGCCTGACCATCTCCAACCTGTGCCTGCCCCTCTTTGGGGCTTCTGACAGGAGAAGATGGGCAAATTTGTTCCCATGGGTGATATGAAAAACCAATATAATCAGACAAGGATTTTCTGACTTATTTTGCTTAGTTTTCCACCTTCCTCTGCTTCCTTCTAGCTTACAAAAATTCCCTTTTCTAGCAAGAAGTCCCATTCTGTTTTCCATCAGATGCTGGTGCATGTTTTAGGGCTATGGTTCCCATGGTCTCTGCTGAAGCTGCTTCAGCTTCACCTTCACTAGCTTCACTGCAATCCCCGCACCTCGACCTGGAGCTGCAGTACTGACAGTAGCGATGAAGACGCTATTTTAAAAGCCAGGCTCTACATTCATGTTTTGCCTGCTCCCAAAATAGTCCTGAAGACTCAGATTTCTGGGTGCCACCTCCCATGCCGGGGAGGACGACAGCCCTGCCTCTGCAGCTGGAGCACATCGCTGGCATGGAAAATGCAGCAGAGCTCATGCAGCCACACCACGAAGGAAAACGGGGCACGGCTGGCACAGTTGCTGGGTGCCTGGGCATTGCATGGCTTTAAAAAAAAAGAAAATCTAGCATTTTAATCAGAATGAGCAAAGTGCATGGTCCTGCTCAAAAACTGAAAGTGAGAGATTAAAGCTCAGGCCAGTCTGTTTGAAGTTATTCAAGTGTCAATGCAACACACAGCTGAAAAAAAACACAAAACACGTCATGTGGAAAAATACTCCTTTCTCACAGGGGTGATTGAAATGGGGATGCTGCTAGGAAACTTCAAAACAGCCGAGCAGCAAACCCACAACAATGCATGGAGGGCATCAGCCTCTTGTAGAAAGGTAGAAATAGCTAAACACAAGCAAGTACTCTTAAAAATGTTAGGGACATCTGTGCACACATCTCCCTTGCCTCATGGGTGGGTACCCTCGTTACTCATTCAGTGAGGGAGGCAACATCACTGTGAGGCAATAGGAAAAGAGACTTCAGCTGGGTTTAGGTGTTCCTGACACCTGTGTTGGTGGAAGCTGGCTGCTTTCTGCAGAGGTGGACAAAAACCTGTCTCTGCTAGTGGGCTAGTGAGGCTGGGGATGAAAACTTCTGAAATATTTGGGACTGCTCAGCCTGGAGAAGAGGAGGCTCAGGGGGATCTCCCCCAGGGCTGGGAATCCCCGCAGGGAGGGGGCAAAGAGGCCGCAGCCAGGCTCTGTTCAGGGGTGCCCAGCGCCAGGCCAGGGGCAGTGGGCACCAAGGGGCAGGCAGGAGGCTCCCTCTGAGCACCAGGCAGCACTTCTGTGCTGGGCGGGCGGCTGAGCACTGGCCCAGGCTGCCCAGAGAGGCTGTGGGGGCTCCTCCTGGGAGTCCTGGGCACCCTGCGCTGTTGGGGCTGCTGGAGGTGACGCCCAGAGCTCCCTGCCAGCCTCAGCCATGGTGGGGACCAAGGGCACGGGCAGCAGCCCCTCTCTCAGGGGGTGCCCGGGGCCCGGCTCTCTCCCAGCCGGCTGGCAGCACAGCGGGGCGCTTCCCGCGGTGTCCGGGACAGCTGTGGAGCACGCAGACAGCCTTCCCCCCACCCCCCACCCACAATGTCTGCAATGCACACAGCTGCTGCCTGGCTGCCTCACAAAGGTGCCTGGGCGGCAGCACATGGGCCGTCTGCGCCGCGGGCTGCGGGCCGCGCTCGGGCTATATTTTTACAAGTCGGTGTTCGGCCCTGCCTGCAAGCACAGGCACGCTTTTCTGGCATCTAGAGCATTTCGCCGAATGATTCGGTAGCACGCTCCTGACCAGACAGTGCCTTTCCAGATTTAGATTAGCAGGGGAAAACAGCAAGTGGTAGGTTCAGGAGCGGGTCAGGGGATACGTTACACCCGGGCTCCTCCGCCGAGCACGGGAACGCTCGGGCTCCCTCGGGACCAATACTGTGAGCCGTGCTCAATAGAGATGGCCTAAGGTGTTTGCTTTTATGATTACCAGTGCCATTCGCGCTGGGGAAACGCTGTTATCACGTTGTAAACATCGTTTTTAATATCGCAGAATCCTTGCAGTTGGTGTTCGGGCTTCAAAGGAGGGCGGACGGTGCTTGTTTTGCTCTCAAGCAGCGTTTCAGCAGGAGGTTTTCGGGGAGGAAAAGTAGGGTACAGAGGTGGGAGAATATTCTGGATCTGGTGACAGACTTGCTCTTAAATAAGTATTAATGCCAATGCGGCCAGTTTGGAGGAGGGAGCCAAGGAAAGCTGTAACCCGGACGGTGAAAACCAAAATTGGTGGATATCCACACCGTGGATATGGGTGAAAACCCAAATGCTGCACCAAAACACTGCCACACAGCATGGACAGCAGCATTTAAATACCCCATCTGTAACAAAACCTGAATTTAACAAACAGCAGGAGCCAGCTCGCTGCCCCAGCGCATAGGCACCACCTGAGAGTTGGTGGAAGTGCATTTCCTGATGGTCTGAAAAATTAAAAAAAAAAAAGCAGATCCTGATAATAACCTTTAGTGACTGCAGCCTGGCTCTGAAGGCTGCAGGATTTTTAGATTACGTTCCATTTGGTTAAACTTCAGGGTGCTTTTTGCAAGGAAATATTCCCCTTTCACGCAGACCAAGGCTGCACGAGCCCCCTCACCCCTTCTCCCGGTGGAAATCATGTTCACCGAGCTGACAGCTCTGAGATGAGGACAGAGAGCTGCTCGCCCTTGCCGTGCCGTAAGAAACGAAGCGCTCTGTCTCACCCTTGCTGTGCTGAGCTGCTCGTGCAAGCGCTGCGTGTTTGCTGAGTAAGATCTGGCCCGCGTAGGAGTAAGTCATTAATAACGTGCCCACAGTCACACTTCAGCTCGCACCGGGCTCTCCCACATTGCTGTACACAATGGTGTTTTTAATACCGCCGTGCCCCTAAGGGTTGCTAAAAGCGGTTTTGGGGAACGTGGTCCCTGTCCTCGGGCACATCTGGGATTGCCAGAGCCACCCCTGCCCAAGGGGTGTTGAAGGCGACGGATGGGGATCACGCCTGACCCAGTGGTGGGGACATCTCACGTGGCACCTGGGGTGCTCATCTGCCTTCAGTAGGTGGTAAATTAGATTTTATTTGAAATATATTTATTTATTTATCTATTTAGAGGCAGAGCAGTGCAGTGTCTAGGCCAGAAAGGGAAACAGCTGCAAAGGTGAGGTGTCAGCAGCTGTCAAGCTTGAGGCTCTAACACACCCTTTTGGGCAGGCTTGCTGTGCTGTGGCAATTAAAAACACGATAAAACACCCGCACAGCAGCACTGTTAGAGTGCTTGTTTGTGGGGTCACCTCCTGGGAGAGCGGCACAAGGCTCCTGGATGTGGTCCTGGGCACCCTGCGCTGGGGGGCCCTGCTGGAGTAGGGCTTGGGGCTGGTGACCTCCCGAGCTCCCTTCTGACCTCAACCACTCTGTGGTCTTGTGATATTTTCAGTGCTGGTATCTTTTTCCCTTCACAGCAGTCCAAATCCCAAATTCTTGCCATTGCTCTCACTCAGACAAACCTCCCACGGACCTCTCCCTGTCTGGGCCAGAACTGACCCAAACCTTTAGGTTTTGACCCAGAATGTACAAAACAACACCAAAAATAAAGGTTCACCAAGTTACACCCGTTTTATTTAACCTAGTTTCTGTATGACACAGGCACATTTGACCACGTGGAGCAAGTAGGACAGATGCTGCTCGATCAGAAGACACTAGCACTATACCCGTGTGCATCCCACCGTGCCAGTCCCTTGCTCCCAGGATCAGGCTGTGCCGAGACAGGAGGGAGAAAGGGAAAAGGAAATGTTTAGGTGTGACCTTTCTGAAATGGATGGCTGGATCCAGTGGATCTCGGGAGAAAAAGCTGTAACTAGCGAATTGTGCCACCTTAACATGGTCTACAAAGGGGGACCATGGACATTGGGGTGCATCAGTAGGGTGGTACCGCAGAAGGCCACCCCGAGGACAGAAAGCAAAGGGCTGGCACGGCGGGGGGCAGGTGTCACGGTGCCTGCAGCTGCAGCTGTGATTGCAAGCAGCCTTATTTTGAATATGAAAACTCTGAGCTGGGAGGCACATGGGCTGGCTGAAAGGGGGAAGGAAGAGGAGGAAGGCCCACGCTAAGTGTACTCACAGGAGTGGAGCTGGGTTAGTATCTCACCATCCGAGTGTGGCCAGCAGACCAAAAGCCTCCCTGCCACCTTCCCTGCTGCAGCGCTCGGGATGCTGCTTTAAAAATCTGGGCAGCCCAAGAACAAGCCACACAAAAATGCCTGCCGGTATAAATGGATGCATTCAGACAAATGCCTCCTGTCCAAAATCAACAGGAGCAGACAGAGCCGGTTGTCTGTAGTTCTGCATAGCATGGTCTTTCTGTGCCCCCTGTTTGCTGCTTGGGCGTCGGTGAGAATTTGAAGAGAAGATCCAGAAGATCCAGCCTTTAAACTTACCATATGGCAACACTTTTCCTATTCCCTAGTTTTTAAACATTTGCTCTAACATTTTGGTCTTCCCCATCATTTTAGGTTAATTCTTGGGTTATTAAATAAGGACTGAATCCACGACTGACAAGAGTTCCCAAATCTCTGCAGCAGCAGTGGGCTAAAGAACGACAGAAAGTTGGCTTGAAGCAGCCAGGAACATAAACTTCTTTCAGTCAGGACTTTATGTCTTCGTAAACTATTCTTCATTTCTGTTTTTAGAAAATTTGCAGCCCGGTCCTCATAACATGCATACTTAAAGGAGAAGATCTGTTGCCTTTAAGAGGGTTACATCTCTGAAAGTGGCAAAACCTGCCATAAAATACACACCAATGATAATTACTGATAAAAATATGCCAGTAACTTAAAGCACACATTTTAACCTCATTAAATACTACAATTCATTCATTTTTGCTTAAATACCCCATTACATTGATATGTAAATATTAAATAGTAAATCTGATGTTTACTGCTACTACTTATGACTATGAGTTTTATGTCTGGTTCTGTTATTAGTACAAGGTCTATTTTCGGTGAAAATTCTTCAAATGTGAAAACATGACTAAAACACAGTAAACTGCAAGTAAAGCAACCACATTTGAAAGAATGCAAAAACGTGCTTTGGCAAATTGTTATCTTTACAGTGGTATCTTTGCTCTATATATTTACACAAATACACAGAAAGATATTGTATATTAATTACACAGGAAAATCTTACTCATCTCTGTAGAAAAACAGGATAGAGATTTCACATGTGGCTCAGCTCTAGGACGATGTGATATTTGTGTCTGTGCTGTTTTCAAGATGCAATTTATCTAACACTGGAAAAGGGTATGGTTTGGGTGACTAAACTCTGGAGTGATGCTGAATGATAAAAGTGCTAAGGGGAATTTTTGGGGCGTCTAAAAGACAACGTTTAAGACTCCGTAGGTGTACAAAAACCCAAAAGACATTTTTCTGGTGGTAGTACAAAAAGCTTACTGACATTTTATGACACAGACTAACCTTCCCCTCATACCTTCAACCCCCCTTGCAAAACGCAGCTGCCTGAAAAGTGAAGGCAAGCTCGCTCACACGCAGGCATTGCTTGGGTTTGTCTCGCCCCTCTTTGAGAGGTTTGCTGTACATTTAGTGTCCTCAGCTTGCCCAGGCTGTAGCACACACAGGCATGACTGATGAGAAAGGCAGGCAGACGAACCCCAGAACTCGTCTGGGATATGCACCACTAATTATTTGCAAAACACACACAGCCCTGCAGGCTGTGACCTTCAGGTCTGGCATCTGGGACAAACCCTGCACTGGTTGCAATAGCTGGGGAGGGGGGGAAGCTCTGCTGACCCCATCCCACCATGGGGACTGTCCTGGGTGAGGGATGGCTCCTTGGCTGCAGGAACCTGCTGAGCTGAGTGGCTTTTTGGAAAGAGGAAGGGCAGCTTGAGCTAAGGAAGCTCCTATTGAAGCACTATTGAAAAGGCACTATTGAAGATTTTCTCTGCAAGGGCCTTTTGGTTTTGGCTTGAGAGAGCCTGGCATGAGCAGGGCTTGCTGCTCTTACCTCCTCAGTGTCATCTGGTTGAAATGTCAATTTTGACCCAAGCTGCCACTGCCTATAGGTGTGTAGACTGACAGTCAGAGGCCGTGGGTCTTGGCAGAGGCAAGTACTCCCAGGTCTGCTCCTCCTCTTGCAGCATAGCCCCAGGTGTGGCATTAGCCCTATCCCATCTCTACCTACCACTGTTTCAGGGCTTTTCCTCATGGGAAGGGGGGGGAATCCTGGTGCCCATTAGCTGAAGGAGCACAAAGATGTCTTGTTTTCTGTGGTACAAGGTCTGGCTTTCCTTCCCTCTGATGCTGGACCTTCATTTCAGGTCACCAGAGCAGAAACAGGATTGCTGCTGCTCCTTCTGGAGTCCCAGGTCTGTGTTGACAACTTTCCTCCAAAAGCTTTACTGCCTTCTCTTGCAGTCCCAGCCCTGGACTACATGGCAATTCCAGCTGTGAATGTTTTTGGAAAAATAGCTTGGCTCCAGCACAGTAAATAAAGGCTTGAAAAGTCAATGGTCCTCTTTCCATCCCCCCTGGCTCTTTGAAAGCACCTCAGAAACAACAACAACAACAAAGAACAATTATTATTGAATCTCAAGATTTATTGAACCAAAAGGTGCAACTTAGGGGATCTGACCCATGAATTCTGAATGACTAGAGATGGCATTACTATAAATTCAGGGCAAATTGTCTGCATCACAAAGTCAGAGGAGGTCTTCAGAGAGAGGAAATTAAGGGCTATGACACAGAAGCAGAAAACCATGGAGAATTCCCAGGGCTGAATTTCAGTTTCCAATGGCTAATCTTGCTCAAAGTTTGTCCCCAAACCAGAATACGAGCACTTTGGGAGTCTGACAGACACCATTCTGGCTGCAGTGGGCTTAGTGCTTTTTCTTCTTTACATTAAAACCTCCCTGAGGTTGCCTGCCAGGTGTGGGTGGCAAAGCTCTCAGATACTGATTTTCAGTCTGCCCGTCTTTAAAGCAAAAACTCCTTTCATGTCACCAGGCACTGTATCAGAGCCCACAGTGGCTTGCAGGGTATTTCTGCGCATCATCGCAATGAAGACAATAGAACATCCTGTGAAGTAACAGCCTCAGCAAAACACCACAAGAGAAAATTGTGAAAAACACAGTTCTCTGTTCCTTTTTTACACAGGCTTCTGGTTAGAAGCAGAGACATACTGGATCTGAAATCGCTTTCTCTTGTGATTTGGCTTCTTTTTAAGCCTCAAACCATTTAAAGCTCCACTCCTCTCCCTCAAACCCTGTTGAAGCTTGATGTGGGAGAACGTAGGCTTTTTTCCTACTGCTTTCAGTCACTGTCTGACATATTCTGAATGTGCCTTGATGTGTCCGCTGCTTTTAATATTGCTGGCTAACACAAAGCACTCGATTTGTTCCTTCTTACTGACACACATAATTTGTATTTCCGTAGAGAAATATTGCTCTATTTTTCAGGGAGCTTACATGGGAGAGCAATGCAGCAAGCTCCATAGCTTCATTGTTTGGTGCTTAGTCATTCGGTTTTCCTAAGGCATTATATTCCTATAGACTTGGGCGTCTTGCATGCAAAAGATTATATTAATAGACCTTTATGCGTGCAAGCAGAAGGCTTGTTCTTACAGTCGCTGCTTTGAAGTTGATGGAAACTGTATTTATTCTCCTAAATTTGTTACTGCCTGTTTTCAGCGCACTCTGGGACACTGCGCGGTGGGAAGTTTAACCTCAGGAATGGGAGTTGGTATCGAGGTGCTGCAGCCTGCAGGAACAAGATGATGTTTTTTGCCATTTTTTTGGCGAGAGGCATCATGCCCACACCAGGCTAGGAACAGACTTTCTACCAATGTACAGCTCCCAAGCATTTTCAGGCATATGTAACATCCTTTGTTGCTCCCTGGCCTAACTCCACGTCCAGTCTTGCTGTATTTGTAGTTTATAGCATCTCCCTCAAAGCTGGCTGAACTCTGTTGGTGGGTGAAATGATTCATTTAACATCTTCTGAGTTTATAGCTGCAGCACCTTCGTATTAATCTTTTTTTGTCAATGTTAATGCTCTGTGAAGAGAATGATCTGCTAGCAGTTCAGGGTAGGAATTGACCAGCTACATTGCTCACTCATACAGACCTTTGGTGGGGTATCAGTATGAAAACAGGAAACAATGTGGGAAATGTTAATAAAACTTGACAACAACAGCTCAGAAAGGTGTTTGATCCACCGTTTAAGTGTACATAACTATTACAGGATGAGGAAACAGGAAATACGCTGAGGGGAGGAGATGAGAACAGAGAACTGTAAAAAGAATAAAACGACTGAACTGAAAAAATTCCAAGTCACCCATTCTGAAGTCAGCTGAGCACACAGCTCCTTACCTAGGTGTTATGCTGTGAACCACAAGGAGCTGGAATTGAGATCCTTCAGTAATAAATTTCATTGAAGCATTGAATATGAGACCAGGTTAATGCCAAAAAGAAGGAAAAAAAAAAAAAAAGTTATTTCCAGGCAAGGGTTTTAAAATTTTCAAAAACAAATCAGCTTTCTGTGGTTCCAGTTTCTTCAGAATCTGCACTTGCCCACAGCCTCAAATAGATGAGATGCCATTGTGCTAATCCTATTCAGAAGGGATATTAACATCTCATGATCACTTTTTTCTATCCTCGGATCCCCCGCACACCACCCCACGTTCTTTCATAAGTAACTGAGTCAGAAAAAAAAAAAAATCCCCTCTTTTTTTTTTTTTTTCCTGATGTGTTTTATTGCAGTAGGTTCTCTGCCTTCTTCTCATTGAGGTTTGCATGTTTAGTTCCCTGGTAACCCACTCTGGTGTTACTGAATGGAGCCTAGCAAATGTGTAAAATTCAAAGAACTGCTCAGGGAAAAAAAAGTGTAATGATTTGGATATAAGAACAGCAAACCCCTTCCCTTCTGTCACCTTTCATTAACAGCATTCAAAACATTTTAAACACTTGAAGTCATGAGTCACAGTTCATAGACAAAGAAACCGGGCCCGAGAGTTGAGGATGTTTGATTTTTAGTAAAGTAATCGTGGAGTTCAGGTCTGCTGAGTTTTGGCCTCATTCCCTCTTTGTTGGATGATACCATTTCCTGTGACAAATACACTAGAAAGAACCATTGTCTAATGTGCAGGACACCCACCATCTTCCTTACAATGTCCTTTGGACCTTTGCAAACAGGGAACAGTAGCTACAGCTACTTCTTGCCACAGGCCTACACAAGACAAAGAGGCTTTGTGTCTTCACGATGGGGCAGAAAGGAGACCCCTCTGAGGCAGGAAGGCAAGGAAAGAGGGACCATCCCAGGAGCCATAAAAAATACCAAAAATCAAGAGCTGCACTGGCATGCCATGGAAGCAAGGGAGGTTGCTAGGATCTTCTGGTGTTCAGAGGCTTGTGTAGTAGTATTTATCTGGCCAGCTTCGGCGTTCTCACTGGTAAAGGCATGTCTAAGACAAGTCAGAGATACATCACCCTTTGGTGGTTTTACCCAATTGGGCAGCTGAGAAACTCAAAATGAACTAAAAACACCTTCCCCCCACCCACCCACTTCCACCTCCTCCTCCCAAGCAGCCCAGGGGAATGGGGAATGGGGGCTGTGGTCAGTCCCTCAAGCTTCATCTCTGCTGCTCCTTCACAGTCCCTCTGCCCCAGCTCCTCATGGGGTCCCTCCCGTGGTGTTCTGGCACCCCCAGCCCCCTGCTCCTGCATGGGCTCCTCTCCATGGGCTGCAGCGTGGAGATCTGCTCTATGTGGGACCCATGGGCTGCAGGGGGACAGCCTGCTCCCCCAGGGGCCTCTCCCTGCACAGGCTGCAGGGGAACTGCTGCTGCCTGCCTGGAGCACCTCCTGCCCTTCTGCTGCACTGGCCTGGGGGCTGCAGGGCTGCTTCTCACTCCTTGCTCTCCCAGCTGCTGTTGCACAGCAGGTTTTTTTCTCCCTTTGCTAAATCTGCTCTCACAGAGGTGTAAATAACATTGCTTATTGGCTCTGCCCTGGCCAGGCAGGTCCCTTTGTAGGTGGCTGAAACTAGCCCTTCCCCAACATGGGGCAGGTTTTGGGTTCTTAGAGGCCACGCCCGCAGGCCCCTGCTACTAGAACCTTGCCACATAAACCCCATACACACCCTGAGTGCTATCTCGGTTTCTGTGCACCCACGGCAAAGGGTATCAGGCTCTGGTTTCAGTGTTTGTCTTCTGATTTTCTATGGGAACACTCTTACCCTTTATCTCTCCCCTTGAGGAAGAGGATGGAGGTAGGTGGGCGCTTCCCTGCATACAGAGCTGCCCCATGATACATCAGAGCTGCCCCATGATACAACAGCCTGTTCCCTGCCGCTGTTGGTTTAAAGTAATGCATTGCCTACTGCTAGTTTGGCAGACACAGGGGGGTCTGGCACAAGGTGGCTGCCTTTGATCTCTAATATGGACTGCACTTTGCTAAGGAAGGTGACTAGATGGATGTGGTGACACTACTTGGCAGTGCAGACATGACATGTGGCCTCCACGGCTTGGACACTTTCATGTATGCATCTCCTTACCTTTGATTTTCATCTTCTGGCTTTATGGGCAATGGACAGTCCTGGCTCTGTTTAAGAAGCTGACCCTACAAATTGCATGTGCTCTGCTGTGCTGTTTCATGCAGACAACCCCGTTTGGAGACAGCATGCTGCTTCTTGGTACAGCTATGACAGCCAAATGTGAAAATTTAACCAAGCAATAAATGAAGCTGCTCCTGCAAATCTTGGTAAATACCACAAAGGACTTGGTTGTTGCTTTCTAAAATGATATGCACACATACACCATTATACCTGTCCTTCATCCAGTGTTGAAGGTTTGCCCTGTTAAAAGTGCCAAAGCCTATTGTTTTTAGTCTTCAAAAAGTCCCTCCTCTAAGTCCATTCCATGGACTTCCTCCAAAATGCTTTCATGTCCTCCTGTGTCAGACAGCATTATGAATTGCCAAGTTTACTCATAAGCGGAGTGAAATATCACCTGCGTGTTGGCTTTTTGCGCTAGAGACAGTGTGGCTGGTGATGAGCTCCCTTTTCGTCATACACGGTCAGCTATTATGAAACAAGCTTTTTATAGGGGATGATTTCTCAGTGCCACGGTATTGTGTGTGTTTGACTCTTCTTTGGGTAGAGATATTGAGAGCAAAGTAATCTCTTGGTGGATAGAACACCATGGTGCCCTTCTTCAGGACTAGCTGTAAGCATGAAAGCACTTCCCCTAAGCTTCCTTTTGAAAGGCTAAAAAAAAAAAAAAAAAAAAAAAGCAACATCCAGTTTGACTAGTGAGTCATTTTCTGCCTCCTTGGTCCAACTCATGGCCTACCTCACTGGTTTCTGTGTTCCACCATAGGATCTTCTGCTGAGCCTTTCCCTCACTGTGGACCTGGGCTGGTGGCAGGTGGCATTTGAGGTAGCATTGGGGAGGCAGTAGGAGCTGAGAAATATGCCTAACACTGTCTCCTCATGGGATTTTAGGGGGAAGCCTTGTTTGTTGGTGCAGGAAAAGAAAGAAATGCCAAGTGCAAAGTGGGTTACATGTCAGCAGTGTGGTTGAGGTGGTCACTGGTGCAGGAGGATTAATCGTCATGGAGACTATAACAAGGAGTGAGGTGTGGAGAGGAAAGTGCAGAATATTTTAAAGCATTGGTCATCCTGTGGTGACCACTGAGGGGTTAGCTTTCTGAAGGCAGCAGGATGTGGCAGTGCATTTGATCTCTGTGTCTGATGCTTCTTGTGATGCTTCTTAGTGAGGCTTGGCTGGGGTCAGCTCCTGAGGAGTTCTGCACACTGTTGTCCTTTCTCCTCCTCTGTGGCCATGGGAGGGGACAGCACTTTCCAGTGGGCACAGCCCTCCCCTGTACAGGGGCATAATGAGAGATATTTGGACTTCTGTGGTTATGTGGGGTGGGAAAGTGCCACAATGAACTAAAATTGTGATGCATGTGGGATGCAGAGTGAAGTGATTCCTTCCAGTTGGCCTTGGTCCTCCCTTTTTGTCTTGGTGCTCTGAAACTCTTTGCCTCCTGTCTTTGGATAGAAAACAGAGAGAATAGGATAGAAATAGAATTTATATATATAATAGGATAAAAATAGATTTTTTTTTGGGTAGAAAATAAAGAGATTGACTACCTTGGATTAAAAAACAAACCCAAACCCCACCAAACAAAACGATGAAAACCACCTAATATAAATTGGATTTCTTTGAGTGGAAGCAATAAATGTTAGGTTAGAGGTACTTTCTGTGAACACTTTCTTCTCTGTGTTCATCTATTCATTAAATTTGCAGTGCACATAAATGAATCCAGTGAGAGCTGGTAAAGGTGGGAGTAGGTGACCAGTTGGCAGAGACAACATGAAAATACAGAAGGAGCTGGACAACCTGCAAAGCTTTCAGGGACACAGACCAGGTTTGTGGAGGTACAGAAGGTAGCTCATGTCACAGCCTATTGCCAGCATCAGCTCAAGAGATGGTAGTGGAATATAGTCATATAGTTACTAACAGTGTGCAAGGCCTTACAGGCAAAAAAAAAAAAAAAATAAATAAAAGAGAGAGAGAGAAAAAGAGAAAAAAGGCAACCCCATGACCCCATGACACAACACAAAGTACGAATTGCTGCCTAATGTAGGACTTGACCTTAACAGTCACCTTTCATACTGAAAGCCTCATTGCAATGAAACATCAGCTGTCTTGGCCTGGTGGAACCCAGAGACAACGTATTGCTCTAGTGAGGTGACACGGGGAGCAGATTGGAGTCACATCCCAATTTTAAGGCAATCCTTCTCTGCACTGGTTGCTGGTGTTCAAACACAGAGTGCAAGAAGGGACAAGGTTCAGGATAAGCCTAGGAGAACCCCAATTTAAGTGTGATATTCCTCAGGCTAGAGAACAGTCACTGAAGCAGCCTTCTTAGGGGCTTTTCTCTTGCTGAAGCAAACTGGCAGCACCTGGTAGTGCTTCCTCAGGTCCCCGTTGCCTTCCCTAGTGCATGGACAATTTTTCACCTTCCTTTCAGAGCCACCGCTGCCTGAGCTGCGCCGTCATGGATGGCAGCGTGTCACCTTGCCCCGGTGGCCTGCTGTGAGATGACGACTCTTGGTGCCTGTGAAGAAATGGGTCACCGTGGTTAACCACTCCTTTAGGTGCAGATGATTCTTCCTGAGCTTGTATGTATTGATCGACTCTTTCACATCAACAGGACGGCTCGTAGGAGGGCAGGACGTGCTGGCTTCAGTCATTGAAACTTCTGACAAAAATCTCTCACCAGGAAGATCTGTGGGTGTAGGGGTGAGAAGTTGCTAGGAGGTATCAACCTGTAGAAATACATGGCCTATTGACATCCCAGCAAAAGATGGGGCTCAAAAAGTGCCCTGTCCTGCACAGGGCACATCTTGGTGGTGGTGATGGTGGTAGGAAACAACTCCGGGAAAAAAAATTAATATTTTTGAGATGGGGTTTCACTACCAAACCTTTTCAGGAGCTGCAGGAGACTCCCGTGCTGCCTCATGTCACTCTGAACCATGTGTTTTTACCAGAAAAAAAAAACAAAACAGCCAGCACCCACAGGCTCTGTAAGCAAGCCCGAATGGTGTAAGGCATTTCTGGTAACCGAGCTTCAGCAACTCGTGCCCCCCTGAGACGACAGAAAATACTTGGCAAACAGGAAAATGGGAGGCCCTGGGAGGTGCAACCACCCTGACGAAGCTCCAGACAGTCAGGGGACAAGAGGGGAGGTGGCAATAAATCAGGGCATGGTCGCCATCATCAAGCCACTTCGAGAGGCTCTGTAGGTAACGCTGCCAACATGGAGATAGGAAAGAAAGCCCTGGTGACAGCAGCCTGAGGGCTTCCTATTACAGACCACCGAGGTGACTACCAGACCTCATTGCACTCAGCAGAAGATGCCAGCTGCTGACACTTCTGGAAAATGACAATTGGCTGTCACACACAATGCAGAATTTTTGGAATTACAGCAAAGGGGGGGGGTGTCATTGTAGGGACATAACAAAAACATTTCCGGGGTGTTTATTCAAGAGAAGTGTTAATGTTACTGCACAAGATTTGTGGTTGCCTTTTATGAAATCACCTTTGAGTATTCAGTACAAGCTGGGAGCGTTGCTTATACAATGTAAAAACGGGGGAAGTAGCTTTGCTTTATGTAGGTCTTTCTCAGCCATTGTATTAATCTTGCAAAAACCCCATAGACATAGATACTCCCACTATCTGCTACTAGAATAAGGGCATTTTAAAGTTTTGTTTTGATGCTTATGAACTGCAGTAATTGAATTGTGAAATACTCTAAAGATTTAGGAAGTCCTAATGGGAACAGGCACTGTACATTTTGTCCTTCTGTAAAAACAAAATATTTTTTCCTGTTTTTCCTGGAATTAAAGCACTATTTCAGACTGCTACAGGCATTCGGTTTTTTCTACATGATGAGTAGCTTGCACCCCAGGATCAGGAGCTCAGGTCTCTGGGTCGCGTTGCTGAAATGTCATCAATATCTGTGCAAAAACCCGTGGATTGGTGAAACTGGCAATTGATCGATAAAATTCCTTACACTGGCATCATGCCTGAGGACTCTGCCAATATGTGGCATTTATGATGCTGAAGGGTCATAAATGAGATACATAGAAAAACATCACAAGATAGCTGTATTTTTGAATGCTTGCTAGAGAGTATCCGTTCAGCTTGCCTGGCTGGGTTGCATCATGCTACTGCCAGACATTGCATCTCTCCCAAATTAAGGACAAGACCTGGTCATTACAGTTCAGAAATTTCCTACTGAGATAGGATGTCACCATCTAATACATTCTGGTCTGCTCCTGAACATTTTTTTTTTCCTGAACCTGTATTTTTCTCATGCTGTTTAGTAAACACAGTACTTTAAATTCCCATGCCAGTGCATCTCATAAACATGTACTCATGCAGTCAATGGCTTCGTGATGCACAAAAAAGGTGTCAGGATCACCTATTCAGTGTTTCATGCATTCAGCTTTACAAGGAAACTCTGGGGAGACCAGACCTCTAATTCTGATGTGCAAGTTAGGTTTATAAAGTGGGAACATTTTCCTTGCAACAGGTTCAGGACAGGAGAGCTCAGCGCATCCGGACCCACCGCAGCCTCGCTCAGCCAGCCAGCAGTCAGCTCTAGGGTTTGCAGGTGTCTGTCGCAGGATATCTGTACAGTGTTAGCTTCACAGTTTATTAGCTTGGGAATAGGTAGTTTGCCCTGATATGTTCTGTATTATCTATAGTTTTATTGTTCGGGTTCCTATGTAACACCCTCCATAGCGATTCTGGAAGAAAAGCAGTGGTGAGACAGTAAATGAAAACGTGGGAAACTCACCTTTTTTGACGTGCACGGGAAATGGGTGAAGTCAGCATGCAGAAATGATGAGTGGGTGAACTATACTCACCTCCATCCATGCTCCACCACTGAGCAGGGTGTTGCTGTACAACTGGAAGCGATGAAGGGACAGGGGCTCCTCCGAGAGTGAAGAAAAGAGGCTGCAGAAAACTTGTGGCCAGACCCCTGCCCTAGCACCAGAGCATCTTCCCACAGTTCAGGCAGCAGTGTGAAGAACATCTGCTGCAGACTTCATCTCACACCCTCTCCCCGAGGGGAGAAGTGTGTGCAGTGGAGTGTGCTGTTTTGCTGGGGAGGAGGGTGGCTGCGGATGGTAGATGTGGTGCAAGTGCATTTGTCTTAGAGAAGGAAAGAGCCAAGACATGAGCTTGCTGGTGCAGATGGAGGTGATGTGAGCAGTGATGGTGTCCAGACTCTGGGAAGGCCCTGCCACAGCTGTGGGAAAGTTCAGGATCCATCCCAGACAAACCTCAACCTCCTCCTACGGCACCCTCTGAAGATGCTGAGACCACTGCCTGCCTGGGACACTGTTGGATGCCATTCCCACCACCCAACTGTCCCTGTGGAGAAGCACAACTCTCTTAGGCCAAGACATGTCTGCACAGTAGGTGTCCTTAAGTAGCCTGAGCCATGGACTATAGACATCCCAGTTCTGTATGGAAAGTGGTGAGTCCCACCAGAGCCTCCCTCTTCCCAAACACTTGGTGGTTTACCTTTTCTCCTTGCAAAAGGGTGAAATAAAGTCATTTTTGGAGCTCATATGACTTAAATTCCGGTTATTTTTCAAGTTTTCTACTTGTAATCAAAAGAGAATTTTGCTGTGTAACCATTTCCTATGAAATAGTGGCTGGGCATTTGGTTGTCATATGGCTGTGCTGTATAATTATAGAACATGTTATGGTTTGATGGATGAAGTCATTAAGAGCATAGTAATTAGTACCAGCCTGCTACTTTGAACTGCTGTGTGGTGTCACATATTCCTTGCAGTGAATTACATCTGTGCACACACTGAATACAGCTTTCTAACCATCTGATGCCTCAGGCTTACATATTGTTACGCCGTATCCATCCAGAACATTTTTCATTCATTTTTAAAAATACACACACATCAAACCAGACAGCAGTCTGTAGCTTCCTACCTCCTAGAAAATACACTTTTTTTTTTTTTTTTTTTTGAAAGGAAAACTCTTAAAGGAGAGTTGAGAGGCTTATTGTGATGTCTGACACGGATTTGGCACAGGAAGTGAAATCTTGCTGCAGAAAGGTAAAACACTCTGCTGCCATGTATAGGACCCCATGCCAGAAGTGATCCTGGTTTTCTGCTTTTTGGTCCAGCAGCCTCTTAAGAGCAGCAAGCTATGTGTAGCCTTTTACCTTTGAGATGAGATGAATGTTGGGATTTCAGTAGTGGTCTATATAGAAATCCTGGTCACAGAGTGACAGCAGGGCTGAGGCTGTCAGGGAGCTCTGGAGGCCCCATCCTCAAGCTCTGCTCCAGCAGGGCCCCCAGCGCAGGGTGCCCAGGGCCCCGTGCAGGCGCCTTGTGCCGCTCTGCCAGGAGGAGCCCCCACAGCCTCTCTGGGCAGCCTGGGCCAGTGCTCAGCCGCCCGCCCAGCACAGAAGTGCTGCCTGGTGCTCAGAGGGAGCCTCCTGCCTGCCCCTTGGTGCCCACTGCCCCTGGCCTGGCGCTGGGCACCCCTGAACAGAGCCTGGCTGCGGCCTCTTTGCCCCCTCCCTGCGGGGATTCCCAGCCCTGGGGGAGATTCCCCTGAGCCTCCTCTTCTCCAGGCTGAGCAGTCCCAGCTCTCCCAGCCTCTGCTCATAGGCGAGGTGCTCCAGGCCCTTCATCACCTGGGTGGCCTTTTGCAGGCCCCAGTTGCTACCCTGCTCCCACCCCAAGTCCCTGGAGGCAACTTGGACTGATCTCCTCTGTACGCCGATGTGTTTCTCTCTCCCACCACAATTAACCTAAGGCAAGTCAGTGCTACTGGGAACCCTGGTAGGACAAATGTAAGTGCTGCACTGCATTAAATGGGGCAGAAATGTCCTTCGACATGGCAGGTAAGGGGATGATTTTTTTTTTCCTCCTCCAGCTGCACCATACTCCTCTCTGGAAAACCTCTGTAGGTATGAAAAATCAAAATGTGACGATCTTCAGCTGCAAATGACAGCTCTGGTTTCCAGCATAGGTTATTGATGCTTCCTGGCAATTAAGATGCTATTAAAGATACAGTGCTGGGGCTACTGTGTCTCACTTTTCTCTTAGGGGTTGGGCACCTCAGCTATGCCTCATCTTGCAGGGTGTAGCAGCGTCTCCTTACATACCAAGTCACCCTGCAGGGGAAGAGGTAGTTTAAAATAGGGAAGGCCAGCTCAGAGAGGATAATATTCAAACTACGCTGAGTTTCAACTGGATTTGGACCAGAAACACTAAAACACTTTGGGTTTAAGGATTTTTTTTCTTTCTTTTTAATGAAAAGTTGAAATTTTGTCTGGGAAACAATCGCTTTTAGAGGAAAAATAGAACTGAACAACCACAACTAAAAATTCCATTTCCTGCTGAAAAACTATCCAGCAAGAATTGCACTTAATCCTGCAAATAAGAAGCCTTTGCTGGCAGAAAGAGGACATATGAAAGAAAAAAAAATGGCTTGCAAAAAATACACTGGGGAGTATTGGTTTGACGGTCATATATAATGGTTGCATCAGGCCCAGGCTTCCATCCTCTGATCCATCTTTGCAAGGGGCAAAGCTACTCACTTCAGAAATCGCTGCTATGGCTTGCATCCATTTGTAAAGCTCGCTTGTGGGGGTGGCAGGAGAAGAAATGACCTTTGCATCGTGGCAGTCAATTTGTCTGTCACCCCTTTTCTCAGTTTGGTGAGTTATTTCGTCTGCTTCTTCATTCCTTTCCAGAGCAGCATTGCCCTGCAGGCAGCACTGAGCTGTGCTGTACATAGAGCAGTGCCCTTGAGGCCTATCTGCCCCATGCGTGCTTTGTTATCATCTGCCAAACTATCTGGCTGCTGGTTGCCACAGGAAGCTTTTAGAGGATAAACCACTTGCTTATACACGCTGTTCCCACGGGTGCAAACAGGCACAAATAAAATGTCTCCTGTTCATCCCCTTCGTGCTACCTCACGCAACATACTGGGGTGTGTGGTGGTATCTGCCAAAGCTCCTGTCCGAGGTGACTGACAGAGCCTTCCCGGTACAGCGAGGTGGATTTTTGGAGGGACTTCTTCAATCCTGAGTTCTGTGGGATGAAGGATGAGGTGATGTTATGGGTCTGTTCTGTAACAAAGCGTGAGGTGATAGAGGGATGTCTCGTGTGAGGGATAGGCCTATGCCACCAGGACTTCTCCACACCACAGGGTGAGCGCTTTGGGGCAGTGCTCCTCCGTGAAGACATGGGATTCAAATTAAAACCACATCTGAGCTCCCTTTGCAGTCAGTGAAGGGGGACTGGTGCTTCTGGGTCAGTGCCTCCCATCCTGCTGTAGCTCAGGTGGGATTTTCACAGCATCCCAGCTCCTTGTCTTGTGTAAAAAAAAAAAAATGCTTTCTCCTTTCAAGCAGCTGACCACTTCACGCTAAAACTAGTTGTTGTTATCCTCAGAGTCCCTCTCACTACCAGGCTGGAGGATTGGTATGCCGGAACTAATTTATTAATTAAGGCATAGGATTTAAAGGTAAGCTAATCCACCTGGTTTCCTCTGGGTGCAGGTTAAGATGTAACTCCCTTTCTCCAAAGTGACTGATGGCACCATCCATGTTAGATGTGCCTGTTATGGACTACCTCATTCCCATACTGGTTTCTGTGGGTGTTTTTCACCCCCTGAAAGGCACTATGATGTCAAAAACCAGGTACCCACAAACTGGAGCACCTCCTACACTAGGGTAGCAGGCTGCTTTGAAGCCCTTGCACTAAAGATCGAAAGGAAGAGCAAAGACCTTCGTTTGCTTTCTGAAATACAGTTGTTGCCTGTTAAAGTCTGTCCCAGCCTATGGGTTACGTGATACCTCGGCCTGCTCAGCACCAGCTCAAAGCAGAGCAGTGTACAGGCCTGAGTGCTATTTGTTTGCTTTTTCCTCACTGCAGCCAGCGAACTGATGCCATGGCAGATGCTGGCTGCAGGATGTTGTCTGCGGATGGGCAAAGCAGCCCTGGGGATGGCTGGGGGATAGGCAACCCCTTTTTGTGCTCGGTGGAGGGCTCTGAGCTCGCACCTGACCCCCCATCGGGACCCTCTCGGCCAAGCTTCTGGCCCTACGCACCTCCTCTGCTGGATCTGTTATCAGGCCCAGCTTTATAGCTGTGACTTATATAGCTTGTGGCTTAAACCATATGGTCATTCTTTTATGTAGTATTTCTGCTTGCTTATTTTTCATTTTCCCACACCCACTGCATTTATTGTTGGCTGCTTTCCCAGCACCTTTCCTCCAGAGAGGGAGTTACATAAATAGATCTCTGTAGGCTTTAGGAGGCAGATGCTGATGGATAGATCTTCCCAGATAGACTGCAGAGCAGCGCGAAAAGCACATCACCTACGTACCTGCACACATAGCCCAGCAGCTCGATCGAGACGACAGTGCCACCGTGTTGACAGTGCCAACGAGGGGCCAGCGACAAACCCCGCGTTTCAGCTGCTGTGTCTTATTAAATGGTGTCCTGCTTTGAGTGATTAGTCTGTCTGCAATCACTGAGAATGAATGTAGGACTCAGGGGGAATTAGGAATAATTGAGGAAATTAAAATCTGCATAATGTTTGCATTTTCCCCTTCATATGCCTTTTATAATGATTTAATATTTATGTACCCAGTATCTGAAAACATGTGGTTGATTTGTTTTCTTCACTTAATTTGCTACTGAAACATTTAATTACATTTAAGACTAAATGCACTAATATATTTGCTTTGTATGGTTCAGTAAAATTTACTAGTTGCTCTACAGGAGTCCTGTCCTGCTTCCTTGCACATCCAGGACTTCTCTATGTTTTGGGGCAGTCTGTAGTAGGAACAGTGACAGTAGCACTGTCTCTGCAGGGTTAGCAGCTTGGTTTCAGTGAGGCTTCTTTGTCGTTAAATGTGTTTTAATCAGAGTTAATAAAACTAAAATCAAGGTAAGGGTCCCTCTAGAGGAAAACTGGGAAAAAATTGTCTGTGCAGCTGAACTCCTGAGGAAACAGGCATGTCTTCTGGAAACGGGGAAGGCACTGGTAGTTTGAACTAGGGTCTGGAGGTCATTTTGCAGGGCTTGCTGGAGCAGGTACCAGGAGGAAGAACCTCCAAAATGTGTCTTTGCTTCAGTATCTAGGGTCTCTACCCAGGCAGTGCCAGGCTCCCCAGGGATCACGATGATGGGACTGACCAACAGCACCCAGCTCTGTGTCAGGAAGGGGGGATAGCTGGTCTTGTGCGGAGTGGTGTAAAAGGAGAGCGTGTGCCCCAGGTTTTGGGTTTGGGGCACGTGGAAATAGGCAAGAGAAGCTAACACAGCTCATAGCTGGTGGCTTTGGCTCCAGTGCTCTGAAGGTCCCTGGCGGCGGAGCTGATGGCCCTGGCTATTCCACCTGGTCCTTGGTGGGACAGCCCTGTGGCAGTGGCCCCATGGTCTGCACAGGAACCACTGCTGGGCCACTCTGCTGCCCTGTGAGCTGTGCTCACAGCCCTGGGGTGGCCAGCTCATCTCCCAGCATGTATCAGTACGGCCACAGGCAGCTAATAGCAAGAAATGGCCCTTAATCAAATCCCAGATGTGGATGTTTCCAAATTGAAAGAGTTCTGAACTTCCCAGCTTATCCTGCTTCCTACAAAAGGGTGCTGGTTTCCCCGGTGGGGCTGCACAGACCATCTTCAGCATGAGGGAAAGAGCCACAAGCAACTGGAATCCAAACTTCACCCTTGAGCCCCCAAAGGCATGAGGAGCCTGTGGAAAGGGCTGACACCTCCAAGGAATGGAGCAAAGCACCCCGAGTTTTTACAACCTCTGTGCTTCCCCTCCCTGGAGACCGGGGAGATCATCACTGATGCTTCTAGTACAGCGGCCAGGGGGTCATTAACACCACCCACAACAGGAACAGAGCTGAGGGTCTGGTGATAACTGGCTGTTGCTGCTGGGGGAGAGATACAAAGCCTTGGACTTCAGCTATGAAATGCTGCAGTTCACCTTTGAGACACCAAATATCAAAGGGAAAAAAGCCAATTCGTCTATGTAATGTCCTCGCTGGGGGACTGGAGTATTTTGCCCAGCTGGGAGGGGAGCTGCACCAGTGGTGAAGCTTCTCCCTGGGCTTCAAAGCAGCTTTCTGAGTGTGCGAGAAGCCCGCCTGGGTGTGCATCCTGCCTGCCTGCCTTTCTGGTGCAGCTTGGAGACGTGCCATCTTCATTAGCTTTTGGCCAAGGGAACCGCTCCATGTGCAAAGAGGAAAATTCCCCAGGGAATCCACCGCGTAAACCACTGTCTGGGAGATAAGACTGGACCTCAAAGAAGAAATTGGTCTTCTCAGACCGTATTATGTCTACATGTCTGACAGCAGACGGGCGCTGAGACCGGGAAGAGCCGTGTGCAGGAGGTTTTCATCAGGCGGAGAATTCCGTGGGCAGATAGAGCAAGTTGGCTAACGAGATAAAGGCGCGAGAGTGCAAAGAGCTGGAGAAGCACAGCGACAGGGGATGAGAGGCATGAGGCTGGACGAGGGTGCTGAGACAGAGGGGATTTCTGCTACATGCTGGATCTGCGGTGCTAGGCTTCCTGAGAGCATATTCCCAAATAACACCATCTTCGTGGAAAAAAAATTGTGGGTTGGGTGCTGGCGTGCCACACACAAGGAACATATTATGCTCCAGAAAAATGTGCTCTCCAAGGGACTGATTAGAGCTTTAATGGGACCTGTCACATGCACGGTTCTTCCCCCAAATGCTAGAATCAGTCTGACTGCTTGTGGATGCCTCCTTTGGAGACTGCTCCTGTTGGATGTTGAAGTGGTGCACGTTTTGTGCAGCAAGGAGAAAACTTGTGTGCCACCAGCCTTTAAGCAGTTAATCTTGGAGAGGGTGTTAGTGTAGCTTACTAAATCCTCCCTCTTTATGGTTCATCCTTCCAACACTTTCTGTGTGTAAAAATTGCTCTGCTTAATCCTCTGTGGGATCACATCTTCTGTTTCTCAAAATCCCCCTCTGTTGCGCTCAGCCATAAAAACACTCATCCCTCTCCATACCTCACTTCCCACAAACACACACACTTTTCAAAACAAGTGGCCCATGAAACTCATCCTGAAATTGTAAAAATAGGCTGCAGGGGTTTAAATTTTATTTATTTATGCTTTCTTTTTCAGCCAACTGCTGTATCAAGCTGGATTGGCTTTACACCGGCAGAACGGAGCTGATTACAGGCGGTGACCCCGATGGCACTGGTATAACGCACGACTCTGCGTGTGATAGCGCAAAGTTTTGTCAACGCATTGCATCTGCTTCAGTCTCTTATTTGCTTTGCCTCTGTAGGACTGGGGTTTTAAAAAGCAAGCCACCTTCCTATAGCAACCTAGAGAGGCTCCAAGGACAGTCATGAGGGTCTGCGGGCTGGGAAGGTGCTACAACACTGAGAAGAAACTTATTGTAATCTATTGCCTCTTGGCCTGCTTTGTCTTCTTGCTACAGAAAATGGCTCTTCCAAGCCCCGTTAAGTGGCACAACCTTTCCAGTTAAAAGGGAAACCTGGACCTAGGCTAGAGAAAGGGGAAAGTGTGGGTGGAAAGAAAAATCTTTGGATCATATTCAGACCGATAGTCTGCTTTCTGACTCTTTCACTTTTTCTCTTGGGGTTTTGTCACCATAAGTCATCAGGAAGCTGCCTGCCGGATTTGGATTTTGCCACTGGTTTTTGAGCAGTGAGATGAAGGGGATAGGAAATGTCTTTTTTTTTTTTTTTAATTTATTTATTTTTCCCTTTATGTCCCTCTATAACTCACCTGATGTTCAGAGAGGAGCAAATCAAGGAACAAGCTCAGTTTTCATGGAGCTGGACATAACTCCACGTCAGTGGAAAGAACTGCGCTATCTTATAGCAGGAGAAGAGCCCTTGGGAGCCCTCACGGTAACGGGGGCCTGGAAGGAAAGCTTGAGTCACTCAGCCCCGTCTCCTCCCGCTGCCGTCACCACATCACGCAGACCTTTCACACGCCGATCGCCTTCCATCGTAAAAGTAGATAGCGCTCGCGCCCCTGGTTCTCGTATTATGTGGCTCCTTGAGAGCCTATGATCTGAAGGTAGGGAGAGTACACATTCCACTGCGTTCATGCCAGAGAGGTTTTTGTAAAGGAAAATTCCCCTATGGCAAGGCTCTCTGAACTGGATGGCAACACTCCGAGGTTTTATGCTCCATCGGACAACACCCTGCGTGTAAGCGGGGTAGGCGATGTGTGCGCACCTCAGCATCCAAGGAGATCAGGAGAACAGGTTTAAATTACGTCTTCCAGATGGCATGGATAGAACTGTGCCCTTCAGACCCCTTGCAGGCTTGGAGACGTGGAATCTGAGTTAAGTTACTGAGGCATGACTAAGTTTTGGTCACGCTAGAAATATTCCACTCTTCGGTAACCACATCAGAAAAAAGATGGAGCTCTGAAGTCCCCGGTGGATGGGATCCCAAAAGTGAATGCAACCACCTAACAGGGCTTGAATGCAGTTAGTTAAGATATTTTTTCATGCTATCCCAAACGTTAGTGTGAATGAGACCTTAATTGCAACACTTCGATTCCAGGCATATTTTGTTGTTCCTGAAGGCTCTATTTTTATACAAATATGTAAGTGAAAATTTGAAAGCAAACCGCTCTGCTTTGCTCTGCTGATGTGTTTGCAACTTGATGGGTATGACATGTGTGATGTGGATGCTGTTTCTGTCTTTGTTCCAGGGCTAAAAAAGAGCAATTAAATCTATTTAAATGATCATATTTAAGGCAGGTTTGCTCGATGAGAATTGCTGCAGGAAATTTTGCAAAGCAGCAGAGAGCTGAAGCTGAGAAATAAGGTGATGCCCCAGAAGAGTCTGGGAAGGCAACGCGCTGGGATGGTTCCCTCCGATGCAAATGCTGTGCTGACACCGTTCAGGGGAGTTGGTGCAGTGCATTTTGCACTGAGCAGGCATGGCTTTCTTAGGCTTAGGTTTGCATTTAAATCAATATTAAAACTTAGTGCTCGAGAGGGCTAAGATAGATTGAGATAACAGTAGTAACGTGATTTCTTGTACTGGCAGCGAGTCAACCACAAACTCGAGATTTGTTCTGAGTAACAGTTGCTATTACCTTACCCCAGAAATAATGTGAGAATTCTTCCATAACCAGAGAATAGGCACAGTGCATCGTTAACCACGATGTCAGCCAAAAACCCGAGCACAGTTTTACGGCCTGATATTTAAAGCAAATGGGTAACAGACTGAAACTCCCAGTATGCCTGTCAAAAAGAGCAAATTATTTACTCCTTAGGTAGTTTTAAAATGTAAACAGATATGCTATAATGCAAGATGGATTTGCAAAGAAAATAGAGAGCGCTGTATTTAGATCAGAGGCCACACTAACTGCTGGTGTAAACACTGGTGTTGCACCCACTTACGAGCGAGCATGCGTCAGAACAGCGACTTGGAAACAAATACTCTGTCTGAAGCTCTCACTGTGCTTGGTCTTTCTTGGTTTCTCTTTTCCCTGCCCATTTAGCTTTTGTTACCCTTCTTCTAGCTGTGGCAGCTCCCTTGGTGGTGATGGTGAGGCAAGGTGGATGCCATGCTTCGTGTAGGAGTCGGTACCCCGTGTGTAAACTGAGCTGGTGTGTGGGTTTATTTTCCACTGAATGGGGATATTTGGGGATATCCAGTGCTCTAGGAAAGGGTTGCCCATGACCTGAGTTGTTTGGGAGAGGTGGGAAGGTGCTGGCTGTTTATGTCCTTAGTGAGGGAGGAACGATTTGGGATAAGGAGGAGCCCCTTCTGCTCCATGCCCGTGCACGCATAATATTTTGCTGAGGTCCTCATGGTCTCTTTGACTTTCCTACTGTTGTACAGGCTGCATTTTCCTGGTGCAATGGGTTGCTTCCAAAGGGTTGCCTGATGTCTCCTGCTGTAGCAAGGCACCCAGAACAGCAGTTCCTCCTCTTTCCAGGAGAGGGTAGAGGCATGCACACACATACAAACACACACACACAGCTCATTAAACAGCAAAATGTGCATATTTTTCTTTCTCTATATATTTTTTTTCCCATGTCTATCTTCAATTGCTGTAGCATTAAGAAAAACAAAAAAGTCTTAAAAAAGAAATAAGGATGATTTACTGGAGGGAGGTAACAGGAGTGGGTGAACTCTCTTGGTGTTGAAAAATACATAGACAAAAGACTTTCAAATGAGATGGTTTGGTGATTTAAGGGCTTACCCACACCTGAGAGTCTGTCGTGATGCACTTTCTGAACAAAAGGCAATTTTCAACCTTTCTGAAAGTCAGGCCTGTTGAGATGTTTCACATTTGGACATGCAAATTGAGTCATTTAGAAACAGTAGTTGCAGAAGCCTGTGCTGGTTCACCTCCCCCCCCGCCCTCCAGTTCTGCAGAATTTCTATTTTGGAAAATTGTTTCTATACATATGTATTTGTTATTTGCGCATTGGCAAGAAATCGCTACAGTTTTCCCCATGGCAAATTTGTTGATATAATTTCTGGAGAGGAACTGACACCCCCTTTTGTAGCTGAACTGATCCCTGGTTCTGGGTCCAGAGCTGTTTGTGTAAGTTAATGAAAAGGGAATATAGCAAAGAAGAGTGTCTCTTCTCACCCTAAAGCTTCAGACTGGTTATGGACTTGACCTCTGCAGTTTCTTCCCTTAACCTTTCTCATGTACCCATTGTGTTTTGCAGGATCACCCGAAATGAGACCATTGATATCACCACACCAACTTGCCTCAGACACTCTTCTTCATTACCCTTACTGGTACCGAGTGTGACTTGTCACCTGGTACCAGCAGTTGGCATCGTGTCCTCAGTGAATGAAACAGCCTGAATCAACTGCAGCACTTGCATACGACCCTGAAGAAGCCTATCAAGCACTTGCAAGAGCGAATGTTTGCAAGAACAAAGTGATCTTCCCCCCTCCCTGAGCCAAGAAGCAAATGCCAGATGCAGCGGTGCACCTAGAGTCCTGCTTGATAGAGCAGGTGCACATCTGTTTCTTGGCTTGGTTTGCACAGGTCAAAAATCTTTTCTGACAGTAGTTGACCTGCTCAAATGCCTCTGCAGTTTAAAAAGAGATTTTATTTTACTCTGAGAAGTTTCAATTATTTAATGTTTTCAATCTCCTCTAAGAGTTCAGTTTTTTATTTTTTTTGGTCATTTCATTAATCTGCCATAACTGTTGCTAAAAGCCATACATTAGCCTTCTTCATATACCTAAGTACTTTTGGCTATATGTGAAGAGCCCAGTCACTTTGAAGTGGGTTTGGTGGGAGAAGATTATGCCTTTTATTGTGGTTTCCTTTAATGTAGTCCCATTGTGCATTATAATGGTGCGGAACAAGCAGCATGACCTTTCCAGCAGTTGCTGCAGAACAGAGCAACCGAGAGGCATTATACACAGATGTCCATTGCCCAGACAGCAAGGAGTGACTTAATTTCTTCATGTAATGGACCCGATGATTACATTTAACAAAAATATAGAATCAAAGGGTGACAAGAGATAAAATAAGAACCTTGTGTCGCTTTCTTTGAAATAGCTCGATGTCTCCAGGCGCTGGGCTGGAAGCAGAGCTGAGTCAAGGGAGTTGAGCCAGTGTAGGAGGGAGTGCTGACTCTGCTTTCAAAAGGTGGAGGAGTTGCTGTTTTTAGCATGTGTGGAGGCCTGAGACATTTTTGCTTTTTTGGCTTAGTTAGCCAGAATTGTTCCATGCTCACTCCCCCCCACCTCAGCAAGTGCAGATGCTTCTGCACAGGGCCCGTGAGGGGGATGTGCTTTCAAAGCCTAGGTCAGATCCCTGGCCTGCCTCTCGTGTATTTTTGGAGGCAGAAGAGATTTGTTGACAAGGGTGACCTAACGCCAGGGAGTTTTTTGCTGCCACCATTTTAGCGTCACTGAAAAAAGGGCTCCTGGCTGAGGAGCTGCACCTCCTGCAGAGCATCGTGTGAGCATGCCCTGAGGTATGCTTCAGCCAAACTTCAAACCTTGGAAAAACATGGGGGAAGGAGAGAGAAGGACGTGAATGCAGCCTCCTTTGGAGATGATAAGACATTTTTATTCGGTGTGTGGGGTCACCAGCAGAGTGAATGTGGTGATCTTCTGGTCCTTCCCCACCACGGAGACTCACACCGTTTGTCACCGCTGCCGATGGCTGCTAGCAGAGGTCTGGGAGTTAAACAGCAAAGGTATCGCACGTCAGGTCAGAGACGTGCCGACAGAAGTGTAAAAGCTTGCAAAACGATTACCTGAAATCTGACTGGCTTTCTCCCATGCTCAAAAGTCTCCAAGTTTCAGGAGTAGTAAAACTGATCAACAAAGAAAAAAAAAAAAAAAAGCTAGAAGAGTTTTTAATGGAAAGACTGGCAAAGCCAGGGCTAAACTATTTTCACTGGGAGACCATTTGAGCATTTCAATCTTCTCTGCCAAAGTTTGTTAAACTATTTTGCTTATTAACTCTTTTGCAATCCCTGCCTTAACTATGCCTGAAATTTTAATGTTAAACCACTAAATCCACTTTACAACCAGAGATTATAATGTCAAAGAGGATGGATTTGTGAGTTTAAGCACTGACCCTTGAAAGATGAGACGTGAAACATATTTGTTTCCTTTGAGACCGTTCCCTTGTCCTGCGGGAATTGGTGGGGGCAGGACTGAGCCTCTGCTGGAAAGTGCAAAGCCCACGAGAGCATGGAGGTGCCACCAGTGCGCTGGCTGCAGCGATTTGCTGACCCCAAAGCCCAGGCTCTGCTGCAGCAGCTGTGAGCATTTCGCTGCCGTGCTCCTGAACTTCAATCCCAAGCAGTGAAACGAGGTTCTTGCAAGAAATAAAGGGCACTGCGTGTGATTGCTGTGTATTTGAGGTGTTCGTGTAGAGGTCTACAGCAAGACTGAGAGCACAAACCGAAAGAAGAGTAGCAGACTTGCACGCCAAATCAGAGCTGAGAGAGGAGGGTGCTGAGCTGGATTCAGAAAAGACTTGGAGAAAGCTATCAACTTGTGGCTGGAGATGAAGAATGAACTAGTTAGAGCAAGCACGGGCTACAGAGAAAATTAAAGCAATCACCATTAGTCATTTATTAGTATAGGAGAGGCGTCCTGTGGGAAGCGAGCTACGGCTGCTGCATAGGCTAGGTGGTTTGATTCACTTAAAATCTTTCGGTTTCTACTCAAAATGAGTAATACCAGTAATTGACAAGCATTATGCCACGGCATTCGCATGACTTTTGAATAGCAATCAAGTTAATTTTAATCTTAACTGCTTACTTCTCCTTCGTGCGTTACTAAATGCAGCAGCCACTGGCACCACCTCTTCCTCGCTCCCTCGAACAGGGAAAGTGAGAGAAATGGAGGAAGATTTAAGCATTGCAGGCAGTGATTCATTCTCGGGCTGCACAACCTGCCAAATGATCTCTAGAGTGGCACTGCTGTTTGGACTGGAAGCAGTTTCCCTCCCTCCCTGCCCCCCAAGCTAGAGGGAAGGAAACCGATACTCATGGCAGGCAACCAGGATGGCTCGGACGAGTACTGGAGAAGTGAAGGAAACTAAATATGGGACCCAGGGTCTGGAAAACAGGCCAGGACAAAAAAAGGATAAAAATACAGTAATAACAAAGGGGGAGGAAATAAAAAATAACCAAAAGAGATTCCGTTACCAAAAATCAATCCCTGGGATGAAGTGCTCATTAAAGGCCTAATCTCACCTTCCCGATGCAGAGGCTGGGTTTGTAAGGGACTGCTGGAGGCTGAGCAGCCATTCTTCTGAGGGATATCAAAGGAATGGGTTTGGAGTGGATTTTTTTTTTTTTTTGTTCTGAATAAAGGTTTCCAAATCTCAGAGAACTGCAGGAAAAAGATTAAGTGCTGGATTAAGCCAACCTGGCCGTGGAAATTAATGGTTAAAATACCTCCTCATTTGCAGGAGTCAGGGGAACATGTCATCCTAACCCCACTTCAGAGTCAGCAAGAATCCATTTCAACCCGTCCTCGGATCATATTAGCAATTACACCCTGCTAATTTATGCAATTCGTTAGAGTTCTAGGGCCAAATGGTGCAGCTGACAGTTCTCAGTGGGATGTCAAGTCCTGGCTGCTTCGCCAAGGTGCTGCCAAGGAGCTACACCCTTTGGACATTCTCCTGGAAGCATGAGTAGATATCAGGGCAATCATTTTTAGTGTCTTCCCAAATGCCAGTACCAGCTCCCGCTTTGTCTCTAACACAGAAATTTTGCTGGGAAAGTCTGGGCAACTCTACTTTTGTACATTTTGGTTTTATTTATCACTTGACTCATCAGAAAAATGAAAGCTTTGCATTTCCTTTGTCTTCTGTACTGAATATCCCTGTAGGATTTCAATGATGACATTGCTTTGGGGACCCAGTCCCCACAGACTCCACAGGGAGATCCAACCCTCACTGATGTGTGACTTCAACAGGCTGCCCCTTTTGGCTATCCAATATTGTATTTTTCATGTCTGTGTTAATATTCTTCTTAAACCTGAGCTTGTATGTACTGCTTCCTGGTTCTGGTTATGGCAGAAAAGTTTCGGCATTGCTGTTGCATGCCCAAGGAAACCAGACTTGCCTCAGCGTGTCATGGAGACGTTGTTTGGTTTTAATCAATTGGTGGCTTTGTTGATTAAGATAAAGGCCTTGATTAGGCACTGGCAAAGATCTGAGGGCTGTAGAGGCCCTGAAGCTTCAGCTCAAACTGCTCTCAAAGCCTGAATCACTTGGGAATCTGACTATTTTTTTCCATGCTAGCATGAGCTTTTACAGGTGGTAGACAACTGTTGCCATATTGGTTAAACGCTGGGTCTTTATGAATAATAGCCCCTCCTACATGAGTAGGGTGTGAATGCCCCTCACAGCTCAGAGTTAATTTTCTGATGGTTGAGTAAATCAGAAGAAGAATGGAGGTAATGAAATAAAGAGAACCCAATTTCAGTCTTTTGGAAGGGGATTTTCAGTTTCACGTAGGTAATGTTTGGTACAAATGCAAGGGTCATCTAGGAGACTGGATTTTCCTTGCAAACCTGGGCACAACTTCTACAGCTGTCAATTTCTACAGTCTCCGCAGTTCTTCTTGCTGAAGAGAGAGAAACATTCATCAGACGGACTCAAAGAGATAGAGGTCACAGCGTATTAAAAGTGCATTAAGAGGTCTTTGCAGCTCTTGCAAAATCAATCGCTCCCATTAGGAGCAATTGTTTTGCAAGCTGGAGCTCAGATCATCGTGTGTGCTGACCCTCCTTGGTTCAGATGATGTGCTCTTCGCTTCGACCACCTTCCCTGAGGATCAGATGCTCTTGTGCTGGTAATTGTCATCTTCTCTAGTTGAGGTGTGACCCAGTGTCTTCTGCACTGTACGATCTGTCTAAAGGCAGACTTTTTCCTGTGCTTCTCTGTGGGACCTGTGCCTCGAAAATATTAAAGAACTAATCTTTGCATGGGAGAAATTGAAGCCTTCCTGAAGATGACTATTTTACATACAGAGAACTGGCCCAAGACAAATTTAAGGTCAAAACCATCTGATAATTGAGTATCCTGCCCTTGAAATGTGTAGGGAAGGGTGCAGCCCAGCAGCAAAGACATATCCACCAGTATGGCTGTCTGCACTTGAACTCCTTGCCTTGTAATTCTGCACTGCCACTCCTGTCTGTAGGTGTCTGTCTCATGCCAAAGGATTGTGCATGGTAAGACAGACACAAAACTGCTCTTATTCCTCCACTGATTATAGGCGGAGTGTAGATACAGGTCTTAGCATTATGTAGCATGAGTATATTCAGGCATGTTTCTGCTGGCTTCATTAGCATTTTTGTGTGCTTAACATTTCAGACCTCTGATTACTAAGCTGAACATGCAGGAAAAAAAAAAAAAGGCACAAGTGATTAATGAACTGGAGTGACAAGTTTGGTTTCATTAATTTGACATTGCACGGAAAGCCTGCTGCAGCAGCAGGGGTAGATTCAGGTCTTTAAAGTAGCACTCAACAGCCTGAGCTGTGAGACCAGCTTTCTCTCCCTGCCTCCTGAAGTTGAAAAGGGTTTAACCAAAATTTCATAGAAAGATGGGGCCAGCCTCTGAAGCTATACACCAGCCACTAGCCTGTTTTTGGTTTACTATTTCTGATCACTATTAATAAAACACAGAAATAAATGCACAAAGGAGGGGTGCATCTTCAGGTGCTAACTGAGAGCACCTGAACATCCCAGAGGTGGGATGTGCAGCTCTGGGTGGGCTGTACGTGACTCAGAGCATGAACTTGGGTTTAGAGAAACCAGAATTTGCCTCAGTAAGAACTCAGTAAAAATTAAGCAAGGTCTTTGAGATTCGGTTAGCAAAGACAAGAGTTCTGGAAATGCTCCAGGCCTGTAGCTGTCTAAATGTAAAATAGTTGGTGGTGTGTTTTTTGTATTTTCCATTGATTGTTGGGTGCTTTAGGATGGTCCCTAATGCAAGAAGGGCCCAGGAAGCTCCAGGTGATCTTCTGTCCATGCTGAACAGATTAGTTTAGGTTAATCCCTGTTTTGCAAGCCCATTCTGGAACTGGACAGGCAACCTAAGTAAACTCGTTATTGCCCATCAGAACAAGTAGTTCCCAATCAAAATCTTACCAGCAGAATAACCATTTACCTCAGTTGCACCATAACACATAATGTATTTTTCTTGGGTCATATTGCAGACACTGATGTACAAATAATAAAAGTCCACGTTGTTTTTTTTTTTCATATTTCACTTTACTGTACAAGATCATAATACATAAAAATCAATGGTAACTGCCTGGCTAAGCAGTTTAGCTCCAGAAGTCAATGCAGCAGTGAAGGTGGGATATTATAAAAGATTTTCACATAGCTGCATTGCACAGTGGTACTCCATTTTAATTATCGTATTTGAATACATCAAACAGGACACATACAAATCTGAATATGCACTGTCCACCACGTACATCTTTTACGCATATGGGAGGTGTATACTAGATGCCAAGGAAGCACATAATCAAATGTGAATTTAATTATTACCAGTGAGAACCAAAGTGTGTCAATGAACAGAGGTATAAAACAAGGTAATTATGAGAAAAGCCAGAATCCATTACAGCATAAGTTCTCAGGGAACATATTTTACTGTACAAAGTGGAAGCAGAAACGAGGGAAACAGAATCATTACCTATGTGGCTTCAGGAGATAAATCATCAGTAAATATTATTTTAAGCAACACCACAGTTAACGCAGAACAATTTCACATTTGTAGATAATTTACAACTCAGCAACATTCTGTCAACATTTCCTCATATGCATGGCTTGATTCAACTTAGTGAAAGACACCTCCCATCAGAGCTGAAACGTCTCTGAGGTTTTAACGATTTTCCACATGGAAAGGGCACAGTTGGTAGTGAATATGTTCTGTTTTTCCAGTATGCCCAAATTAAGTAATTCATGAATATAGTGTCAAGGAATATAATTACTCTAAGGCAAGAATGCAAATCTAAAAGGAAAACAAAGTTCAGTGATGCTTTGCTTCTTCAACAGACGGATTTTTTAGACACCCTTAGAGCAGACAGCATATAAGAGAACAAAATGTTAGACTCTTGTTTTTGTTGGCTGTGAATAAATTCATCTTGGGATACATGGTTTAAATATGACCTGATGTAATTCCCATTCTCCTACTACTAGCTGCTATCTGCGGAGCCAATTTCAACTTCAGCTCAGTTTGTTCTGAGTAAAGATTGCAGACAGACTCTCGTCTTCATTTGTTCTGTCCAGTTCAGGATGCAAGGCACTCCTGGACACAGAATATAGGGTGTTTTTCATTTTTGTAGTGTGTGACTCAGTTTCAGTGTATGAAACTACTCTCTGTTAATGCATCATGTTAGAATTGACTCATCCATATCAGAGGTGCAAAGTCCTTGAGTAATTTACCAATTGTGTTAGATTTTAGAAAATGTATACTATTCCTTCTTGTTTTTGCTTAAATTTGTATCAGAGGTTTTGTTCTCATCAATAAATCATACACACAGACAACTGAATCTTACATTTTAGATGTAATTAAGTCACTGGAAAAAATACAGCAGCTTGCAAACTTCAGCAGCCAAGGAAACCCTTTTAGCCTGTTTGTTACCCACAATTTAAACCTGTGGGTAATTATAAAACGCTCAATAATTAATAATTACACAGCACTAAGGGCCAGGTTTTTCTAAGGGATTCAGAGCCCACAGTCAGTTGCAGGTTCTCAGAACTGCCCAGCTTGTGTTAAAGCACCAGAATGAGTAGGTGAATCCACATGCTGATTTCTGATCTCTTCCTAACATGTGGATGCACCTTTTCTTTGCCCCTTCCCAGCAGTGAGCCCTTGAAAACCTGCCTGTGTTCTAGGAAGGAGAAGACAAAATGAACACAAAATCCAGTGTAAGCTTCATATTAGTGGCTTGTCTGTATGGGACCCCACAAAGTAGCTCCCATTTGCAGGTCAGAGACATCAAACAGAGATACAAATACCTGGGATTTCCAAGAGGCTTCTTCCTCTTAATGTGGTAACCTTTGTGAAGTGGTGCACATTAATCAATCTTCCCTTTGGAGGGAATGTGTGGTTAGAGTTCGGGCCCTTCGTTAGCTTTTTGGCTGTCTCCCCTTGTCACTTGTGAAAGGGCCACCTCAGTTGTCCTAGCTCTCCTGTAGATTTATAGGGAACCCGTGTTTCAGAAACAAGTAGATAACCTTTGCACTGGCATGGAAGGCTGAACTTTTATTACAGGATTGTTAAGATAACATCAGCTTGGAATAAATGTTGTAGCTGCGTGAGGGTTTAAATGGAAACAAAGCTCTGCCTGTCTGCTCTGCTACCTGCATCTTGGTGGTGGCCGAGGCTGGGGAGCTCTCACACAGCCATTTGGTTGCTTTCCTGTTCTGAGGCAGAAGAAGTGCACTCAGCTTTGCTGCTGCTGTCTTATCTAAGGAATCTATATACTACTTAACCCTAATAAAAAAGACCAAAACCCAAACCAAAACACAACTGTGTCGTGTGAGCTCTGCAGGGAGCATCAGCATTCCAGATCAGGGGCCAGCAGGCCTGTGAGCAGATCATAGGGTGCAGAGAAAACTGCATTTTTATTGCAAGCTATACCATAAACAAAGGGAAAGGCTCTCTGAAACCATTTGAGTTTTTTTCTTGGAAGATTTGGAGTTTCTGAACTGAAGATATTAGGTGAAAGATCTTCAACTGGAGTGAAGACAGTCCTAAAAGGAAGAGTGCTGGGTGTGGCTTCCATCTGCCTTGCCATATAGACATAATAATCACCCTTTTTCATAAGTCTCAAGGAGCAATTGCCTTCTTCTAATAAAGTCTTTAGATAAAAAACCTGAACAGAAGAGTGGATAGACAATAGAATTACATATATTTTTTTTGGTATGTGTGTGAGCCAGATGCTGTACAAAGACCCCATAAACCAATATTCAGAAGCCTTTGGTTTTCTTTCTTCTAAATGAGTGTAGCAGGACAAAATATGATAACAATACACACTGGAATGTTTATTTTAAGACAGATAACAGCTCTGAAACCCCCTTGCCTAGTTCAGTGTGCTGGAACATCCCTGCGGCTTAACCTCCTGTCAGTGTGAGCCTGAGCAGGGTGAGGAATGCCTCTTGACTTTCCCAGGTGAACTCCTCAGAGGAAATTTAGAGTGCACAGTTTGCTCAAACTCCTTTTTTTTTCCTCTTTAGGCTTATTAATTATTTCAGGTTGATGCACGAGATCAGGACTGGGCTGGATTCTTTCCTGGACATCTGCCTTAAATGAGTGCTGTGCATCTCGTAGATCCCAACAGATCATGTATCACTGAATGTTCCCCTCATGTCCTGTATACCCCCAAGTCACTGCCAACAACGGGTATTTCCACCCTATGGAAAATACAGAGATTTGGAATGAAAGCAGGAGTGGAAAGCGAAAGGCTGAAGCACATATGCTGGGCTTTGCTCTGCCTCCCTCACTTAGGTTTTAATCAGCCAAAACCCCTACTGAGTCAGCAAGATTTTCACTTCCAAAAGAGCTGCGTGAAAACGGAGGGAGGACTTCAGGCAGATCCAGTACAATAGCTGAAAATCAACACGACACAGTAAAAAGAAAGGAGATAAGCAGAGCACACAGCTTAAGAAAAGCATTTTTCCCTAGACAGTGTCCAATATCAAGCTGTTCCTCTGAAGAGGGAGTGTAATGGGTAATGTTGTTAGTGTGATGTGGCATGAGGCATCTAACAAAAATATCCTAGAGTTTCCTTTTTATGTTTTGGATGTGTTAGGAGATTTTGAATTACAGGTAAGGAATGGCGTGTGTTAATGTCAGTCCTCCACTACTTACATCTGGATTTAAAGTCAAGGTTATCTGCTCACTTTTTTCTCTCCAGGACAGTAGTAAACTTCTTTACAAAGCTGTTTTGTTCGTATCCCATGTTTTGTTTGTGCACAATAGTATCAGTAATACCAGGATATGTTTAGATAAAAGATCTATTAAGTAGACTGGTTTGCGGGTTTTGGAAGTTTATCTCAGCAGATAATGCTCCAGTAGATTTTTCTAGTGGCTCTCATTAGTTGGCTTTGTCTTATCTAATCAGACTCTGAAGCCAATCAATACAGAAACTTGCCAATCAGTGCTGAAGTATTTCATGTGGTTATATTCCTGAGGCTCACAGGAAAAAAAGGGAAAGGCGCTTAAAAGTACTTTTTGTTTTGTTCTGGATAAATGCTGTTCTGAACAAATGGTTACTGGATCCCTGCTAGCTTTTCTGGCACTGCTCGATGCATTAGGCTGTAAATGTCTCTATTTCTCTTGAGGTGGGATTCTTGTCTGCTTTTCAGAGGAGGCTTCAGTACTTTGTAGCAGTGCTTTTACTCAGCCTATCTAAGTGGGCTTGAGACCCGTGCTTCTTGTTGAGGGTCCAGAACTGGTGATGTTTATAGACAGTCAAACTACTTAACACCAAATCTTTCCCTTTTCAATGGTGTAGTTTGCAAGCAGTTGAAATTAAATGTTTTAAAACAACAGACTATCAACCTATTTAACAGATTGAAGGGAGTTTCTTCCCTTGGTGTTGGGGAAGCAGGCATAAACTCTTCACGTGTCTGTCTCAGTTGGCTTTACGTGCATCACCTCCCGAAAGCCACTCCTTGGCTGTTACCCACTGCTGGTCTTTGGTCCTGGTTCTTGGCATTGCTTCCAGGAGCACCCCAGAGGGAGAGTATGCAGAGCAAAAACTGTGACCATTGTCTCTTCTTAACATATCCAAAATCAGTACAAGAGATGGTGGAAGTTCATCTTGAGCCGCTCATACTTTAACTTATAGCCCCTGATATGCACTACAGTGGTGTGTGCATATTGAAAACATCTCAGGTAATGAGACAGTTATAATACAGTGCTATAGAGGCTGCCTTTCTGTCACAGGTGCTTATTTGTCATTATTTTGTTTCTTTCCATAAGGATATCAGGCATGGAGAGTAACACCAGCCAAGAATGATGGCTTTAAGAGAGCTGGACTGACACAGGCTCTGGTGAATCATCTGGAGGGTGTCTAACCATGGAAGAAGTGTCCAGGATCTGATGTTTTTCATGTATTTTTCCAGCCTGTCATGAGTTTGCCTCTTCCAAGGATGCTGACTCATCTCTGACCCTGCAAGGTGCTGAATTTGGTCATCTGACCAATCCGGACCTCATCTTTGATGGGACACAAGGCCATGCAGACACTGGTGTAGCATGCTGAGTTGTGCCCTGGAGCCCCTTGTTACAGTGCAGTGCTGGGCATTTATCTCCTCTGCTTGCTTGGCCTGCATTGAGATCTTGGAAATTCCAGCTTCCTGAAATTGCGCTGACTTCTCAGACTACACCTGTTTTTTTCATAAATGAAAGCAAAAGCCATCTGTGTCTCTTGGTGCTGCTGCAGGTGTCCACAGCTATGTTACAATTCTGATCTGACTTTTTTTTTTTTTTTTCCCATGAAAGCTAAATGAGGAGTGTAAAATGTTCCTGATTTAGTTTCTGTGATGAAAACCATGAAGTATTTCAAGCACTTTCAAGCACATTGAATGAGAAAAAGATAAAACCTGTGGGGCATGTGAGATTACCCAACTGTTACAGCAGGGTGGGACGGTGGTAGCAGGTTCAGAAGGGAAGGTACAAATTCACACCTAAGTGATGTACATCTGGTCCTGGCTGGGGGCTATAACTGAGGTCTACCAGAAAACTCACACTACTCCTAGAAGCATAAGAGCTGTGGTTGGTATGCCTCTGACCATACCAGGTAATCTATGCATGTATGTAGAGGGAAAACATGCAAGCAGAAGATGGCTCTAAGGGCAAATTTGGTCTAAAAGTACCCTGGCATCCCTTTGGTAAAGGAGCAATTTAACACATGATCAAGCCTGGAGGTACACCAATGTTAGGTTGTGGAGATAACTGGGTGTTAGGGTTTGAGCACAAAACTGGGAGCCTGGCAGCAACCCAAACATACCTGTGGAATGGTACTCAGAGAAGAAGAAAGTGTGGCTTCAAAATGTGAAATCAAAATTCAGGTAGGAGATAAAGCCAGGGGATACTTTCAGACCCCTGAGGCTAACTCCAAAAGGCTGGGGCATATAACTAAAAAATACAGATGAATCCTTGACATACATTATATCTACAATACACACTATAAATATAATGTCTCTGATTCTCTTTTCTCTTTTTTTCTTATACAAATGACATATGATTGCCACTGAGATCAGTTCTTGAATAAACCTCAGGCAACCAGGATGAGAATCTGTCCTGTTTTACATCTGAACTTCTAAGCTGAAGACTTACTGGATGTGTGCTAGGACTGAGGTCCCACATATAAATGGTTACTGTATTTGCTTTCCTAGTTTATTACAGCTGCAAAAGTGAGCCATAATGATTTTTATAGTACATGATAGTATTTGTCAGCTACAGGACGGAATGAACTCACACAATAACAACTGGCTCAGCCTCAAAGTGATAAACATGTCAAGATAATGGCAATCATTTTTTCCCCTAAACATGAGAATACAACACGATTTAAACCTCTTTTTCTTTTTTTTTTTTTTTCTTTTTCTTTTTCTTTTCTTTCCTTTCCCCCCTCCCCCCCTTTTTTCCCCTGCATTTTCATATTCCTATAATCAATCACTGACCATAACTGTTTTATTATGACTACAGACACAAAGGATCAAATTTTTATGGCCTGGTCTTAGTTTTCCATTTGTAATTTGCCAGCACAAATAATTGCTCAGTTTAGGTCATTTGAGTACCTGATTACCCCCACAAATCAGGTAATTAGACATCTACACTCTATGCTGACATAACTGAGAGAATAAACTAGTTCACAAAACTTGGCACATGTAAAGATGAAAGTCATACTTCATGCCAGAGTGAAAATTTTGCTTTGCTGGTTTATTGTTATGATGTCCCCAGAGACTATATGAAAAAAAAAAAATTGAAAACATTTGCTTAAAACATGCATTTTCTTTCAAGACTCTGTCTACAGGCTGACTTAGAAGTTAGGAGTTCCTTCCTCAAGCAGGTGGCAGGTAAAGGCTGTCTAGTTAAAATTCTGGATAGAATTTTGTAGAAATTTTCATCTAAAAATCTAAAAGAAAATTTGCTGTTAAAGAGGGGAGATCCAGAGAAATACTTGATTGAAGTATAAGAAAAAGAGGAAAAGGAAGAAGATATTAATTTACACAATGGAGAAAGGCTGCCTGGGGGGACCTGTATAGGTCAGCACCCCCATAAATGACCTAGTAAAAAGGTTGAGACCATGGTAACAATATTTATGGGTAATTAAAAGTGATTTGGGGTAGTAAAATGAAAGACAGCGGAGATGAGTTGCATGAAGGCTTTAATATGCTGAGTGCTTGAGACATGAGAAGGAGGTGATGCTTGTAGAAGAGCATACCTGCAGGGACTAGGAACTCTCTGTCAAAGTATGCATGGCACCTAGACACCCTAGTGTGACAGGGACCTTTTTGGATGGGAGAGGCATCATGGGACTGGCTCAGCATCCTGGCAGGTGCCCATGGTCTTCTGCCCCCTCATCTCACCGTGACCCTTCATCTCATGCCTCCCACAGATATGTGCTCATGGAAATTTCACCAGTTTGGGCTGGAGAAGGTCTCCCTCCCTGCTGCTTGCTCAGGGTGGAGGCATCAGAGGAGAGGCAGGCACTGCTCCAGAACTGGGGACAGCCACCTTGCTTTGGGGATGGGAGCTGGGGAGAGTGGAAAGAAGGTAGTGAGGATAGAGACTGATGTCCTTGCTCTGCTCTAGGTGCAGGAATGGCTCTGGGAAGCCTCTGTGCTCCTGTCTCCTCCGTCCTGGCAAAGAGGGCAATGGTGCAGCTGCCTCTCGTGCAGGAGAACCACACATGCAAGGCAGAGAGGGGCTCAGGCATGCTGGCAGCAAGGACTGCAGGCACACGCTTGTGGAAAATTTTGAAAAGGCTGGCTGATTGCTTATTTTCCACTTCATACGTTATCTTAAAGCATTTCTGCAAAATTATTGTGGAAAAATGCCGGCCAAGGTACAGCACTCACTCCCTGTCCTTTGCTTTGATAATGAAAACACTGATGATATTTTCAATTTAGAAAATAATACCCCTGGGAGGTAAGATTTTGCCAGGCTGTTTTAAAACTTTCCTTCATGTCCAACAATATGTACGTGACTCAGCTACTAAAGAGGCATCTAAATAAAGAGGCTTCTCTTGTGCTTTATGTTCACAAAACTCTCATTCCAGTGAGCAAAGAAACACTCCACAGCTTTTCTACATGTTCTTTCTTTCATCTGGAGAGTGCTAACAATAAAACATGTTTGTGTGAATCATAAATGGGGAATTATTTCAGAGTCTGATTTATTTCAGGAATCCTGGTCATAGTTTAATATGACACAACTGTCTAATTGAATAATGAGGGCATGTAGTTCTCTACTTTATTTTCTTTCATTTATTCCTTTAAAAATACTTAGCAGAATTGTAAGAGTCTTGAAACATTTTAATTTTACCAGAGCTCAAAAGGCCTAATACTATTGTGTAATATGGGAGAGAGTTTTAAATTTACTATGTCTAATATGAATGCATGCTGTCATGTAGAGCTTTCCCAAAGGTATTTCAGTCCATTATCTGAGTGGTAGAAGCTTTGAAAAAAATGCTTACAAAGTCATTTCCAAAGTACAGCATATTCTGACACAGTGCAACTTGCACATTACTTCTAACATTGCTGTGCATGTTCTCTTTCTGTGTCTGTACAGGGCTTGCATAATGGGGTCCTGGTATGTTCCTGGGGCTCTTACAAATCACCAAAATACAAATAATTAATAAGGATATTACAAAATAAAAGTTGTGTGGAGAGATGTAAGCCCACTGGATAAACTTGTTGCATCAGACAAGTCCCGCTCTAAATTCTGTCGAAGTTGTTTCAAAATTCAAAAGATTTCTGCAGTGTTCACTGCAATTCATTTTTAAGTAGAACTGGCTGAATGGTTTGCCATGAGTAAATTATGTTAACATAGCCCCTTTGTCTGCTTGAAAATATGTTGGAAGTTCACTCTAATTTTCAGTAGAGCAAACGTCTGCCAAGTGTTTTGGATACTGCTTTTGATGCATGCAGTTTTCATTTTATTCGATGTGACATTTTAATGTTCTTTATTTGTATGGTGCAGATGACCACCAGTTTCACATGATATTATTCCCGTCCTCTGATCTGGCAATCAAAATTTCAAATGGACAAAGAAACTGGTCTGAAAACTAATAAGCTGTAGATAGCAAAGGTTGCTGGCCAGGGCCAGGAGCACTAGTCTGAATAATAATATTGAGGTGAGTGCATACATTTATGTCAAGAGTGCTGATGAGCACATCACTGAAGTAATGTGTGCAACGAAGACGGCTCCTCTAGGAACAAATGTGTCTGGACTCCTTTTAAGTAGTATTCCACCAGTTCCAGGGCTCAGTTTAGGAAAGCATTTAAGTATATCGTCAGCATAAGAGCTTATGCATTAATACCTGCCTTCTTCAAAAGGAATTTGTTCTTAGATCAGAGCCCTAGTTTCTTGGAATAACAGGCATGATGGCAACAGCATGGGGAATGATTTTGAAATGGTATTAGATCTATGGATTTGAACAGGGAAAGTTTGCCAGCTCCCAATGGTGTCACATCCTGTAAAATATCTTCCCGTAAGTGGAGATGGGGATCTTTCTTTTATTTTCTTTGTAACTTTCATTTTATAATAGAAATCAGATATGCTACACTGTATTTCAAAGAGATCAGTGTTATCCTTGAGTAACTCCATTTATCCACTGGCCTCATGCCTCTTGAAATATCCACACACCCAAGCAGCCAGATACTTTAACACTTGTAGTGCTGTTAATCAGGAGTAATTGTCCTAGAGTAAGCTAGCTTCACATCAGCATAAAACCAGGGAGAAGATAACCAGAGCAACCCCAAAAGTCAGAGGAGAACACATCTGTTGTATCCTGAAGGCAAGCACTTCATTATATGGCGACTTTGTGGCAGTTCCAGACTCACAGAGAAAGAGGGCAGTGAGTCAGGAATGTCAGAGGACAATGTCCTAGAGTAACACCCTTGCTTATTGGTTTTCCCAGAAATAATGAGCATGCTAAATTTCCTGCTGGCTGTTAGGAGAGCAACATTAGTCTTTAAGTCCTTAGCATGGAGAATCACCTGTTCCCTAATCACCGTAATCTGAAAGAACCTCAGGAGGGGTCACAGACTTGGCCCCCGTCCAGTGGTGAACATCCTTCTGATGTCCTGCCCAGCCTTCATCTCAGCTTTAATGGGAACGCAACCTTCCTCAGCCTTCAGGAGATCAGGTTTGTGCAGCTCTTACAAAAGTGACTTCTTAGGCCACAGATCAAGGACTGAATCTCATTTGCTCCGTGAACAGTTTAAACTTAAAAAATTTACCACGAGAACTATGCCAATTGCAATCTGGCCTGCTTTGCTAAAATATTTATACTAGTAAAAGACCAAATGTAAACTCAGGTTGCACCAGAAATAAGCTATGCTTCTGGGAAGGCTTGTAATGCAGGTTAACTGTGTTCACTCAAAGATAAGGTTTATATAGCAACTGCAAGATATCTTTTCCATTGCTTTAGTATGTTCTTTACGCACACCTTTTAAAGATTTTAGCCACAATATTCGGCCCAGTCTTTCTGTAGCATTTGCTGACTGTATCTGCGTTAGTTTGTAGGTGATGAAGGTCAGCAGGAGGAGGTTTGTAAAGCAAGAGTTGTGGCTAAGGACCTGGTGTCCATGCCATGAACACCTCAGGGGAGTTTACTTTGCATCGTCTCTAGTCTGGCCCATGGATAGCATGTCCATTAGCTGCTGGAGCAGGTTGGCTCCATGGGCACACCTCCTACAATATCTTCTTTGGAAAGGAATCCATTTCATGTGACCTGAACCAGCTCTGTGATGTGAATGACATATGGGGACAACCTGGAGATTTGCTTCAAAGAGTTCTCCTGATCCAAACTGAAACAATGAAGTAGATGCACCCATTTAATCAGAAGAATTAAAAACTTGCATCCATCTGGACCATGAAAATGGAAGAATTGTTGTCATGAACCTTTGATACTTGAGTAGGGAATATTGGGATGGGATGAATTCTGGGAAGCAGCCACTGCTCTACTGCTGAGAAAAGATCTGAAGTACAGGTTTCAAAGAGGAGGAGGCATGTCAAGACTGTGAATGAGGAAAGATGCGACAGAGAATGGCACAACAGGCAGCAGTCTACAATGCAATGTGGTAGGAAAAAAAGATCACCATTATTTGGAAGTGTCTACAAAAAGGCACAATGCCTTGCGCAGCCATTCTCTTTTGCCCTTAGTCTCTAGTGAAAGTGCACCTTGACCCTGGATTTGGTTCCTGAAGCTAAGTACTTTCATTCCTAGACGAGCCCCTAAGATGCAAGCAATTCCAAAGAGTTCAAAGTTAAAACACATCCAGGAAGGAGCTGATTGGTGAGAAAAGACTTCATCTTGATTTATATGATTGGTGTCTTTGCTAATTTTGGAAAATGTCAGCCAGATTAAATTGGTGCTTATGGAGCCTTATACAACTCCTTGTGCCACCTGCTAGTTCTTAATATCCTCTTTGACTCATTTAGCACTCACATAGATGGTTCTCTTTAACGGATCAGTGGTAATTTTATTTTATTTTTTTTCATTTTAAACTAAATAATTCTCACACTCTGAAACAGCTGAGGCAGCCAGAGAACTTCTTCCATTTTGCTGGTTTGAATTGGCTCTGCAGTGTGACGGGGAACTGAAAATCCACAGATCTCCCCAAAATTACAAAAGCAGGTCTAGGGACGGGAGAATGAATAAAAATCCCTGAACAGAAAAACTGTGCTTGCTATCACATTTCAGATAATCACAGTTCTTTCCTTAGCTAGTGTATTCTTCTTGGATAAACAGCAATCTGTTTCCACACAAGACTTGTGTGTAATGCATAAATATCTTTGATGCTATCAGCCCTTGTAGACTACATGACCAGGAGAGCACCTGGCACAGGTAATGCAGCTAGAACATCAGCACTTCTTCCTCTGAGGCCTCAGACTGCATTTTTTAGAGTGAAAACCTCATAACTTTTCCTCTCATGATGCACAATGCTTCATGCTGCTTCTCTATGCTTGTGGTCATATAACTAAAGACAAGGGAAATAGAGGCAGTTGTATTGCCTGCAACTCTCCAACAAATGTGGTGGATCCAGAAGAAGGCATTTTGGCTTAATGTTTGTTTTTCATGTGATGAGCACACTGAGGAAGTGTGGATGTAAAAATAGGAAATGGGACGGAGTAAAGCGTGGCCTTGCTGACAGCAGTGGGGAGATGCAGTAGCTTGAAGAGCTGATCTAGATCAGAGGTGCTATAAAATATTAAAAAAGTCACCAAGTCTTCTAGCTACTGAACCTAGTCACTGAAAGAGACTAGGTGCTGGATGTCATCAACCCTTTGCTATTTCACCTGGTTTCAGTCCTGCTTGCTTCCCCTGCTCCCATTCTGCCTCTCCTGACGTGTCTCATCCTCCCAGCTGGTTAGCAGGAAACCTGCCTCAGCTGCATGCTGCTGGCTGACAGCCACGTCAGGGTTTGTGATGGTCATAGGGCCTCTGGAAGTAGCCCAGGTGGCATCATCTTCACAGCCATGAATTCATTTTCTGCCTCTACAGGCTGAGGGTTTTCTCAGGCTGTTCTCTGTGTGCCTGCTGCGGACACCTTACACAGGCTCAAAATGTGACTGTGACATATTCCTATCCGCTGTAAATTTAAAAGAAACTATTTTCAAGGATCCTATTTTTTTCCCCAAGGAAGAGGGATAGAGAAGCACTTAAATGTGTAAAATGTACTGATATTGACACTATGGACAAGCTAAATCCACCTACATTTAGATATCCAGTTTAAGCCAGTTTGCAGGGCTCTTTGAAAGTCTGTGCAGAAACAGGTGCTCCAGGATGTGATGCCTTTGGACTCTGAACTAAAATGAGACCCTACGGTGAGGAGGATGGATTGGCCCCAGGAGGAGCCTGTCCCAGCTCAGTGACCTGGGGTGGCCTATGGGTATGGTTCAATGGGATGAATTTCTACCATTTTGATGCATCTACATGATCAAGTGAGAGTGGGTCTGAGTTTGTTTCCAAGACCAAAGTCAGCTGCGTGCCCTGCTGTTCATGGGTATACCTGAGTGCAGCCCTCAGCCCCAACTTTCACCCTGGGAGGTGTCAGGTCAGGCAAAAGCACCCATCCATGCCTCCTGCACTGCATGGGCTCATGCAGATACCACGACTGTGTCCACCTGCAGGTGATTCCTGCAAACAGTGGGGTCTTTTGAATCAAAACTGCCACTGGGTTACCAGCATCAACAGCAGTGCCCGGGTGACACAGCTTTATGTGCTTTTGCAAAGGCCTTGAAATATCTTCTGACCTGTTGACAACATAATCTGAACCTGAAGCTTTGGTTCTGGGCATCTCACCAATCATCTCTACACAAGCCACATTGCCCATGTCATGTTGGCTGGAAAGAGGGAATTGATTTTTTTTTTCTTTCCCTCTCCTGACGTGGAAGCAGTTAAAGAAAGCGGATTGAGCAAGCAGGAGCCCGGTGCTCAGCATAAGGCACTGTTTGAAAGAAAGCAGATGTCTTTCCATCCGTTCTCAGGTGGTAAGATGTCTGGCACAATTACTGGTGCAATGTACGGGACTGACAGGAGTGTTTCAGTTCTGGCTTTGCACATTTGGGCTACTTCTCATCTGGGAGATGTCTTTTGCAAACTCTCTTTTCTGCCTGTCTTGAACAGAAAGTGAGCATTAGATTCTGACATAAATTTGCAAATCAGAGTCAAATCACTCTTTATCTTTATAGAAGGTATGAAAGGTTTGCAGTGATAATAAGGCTTGCTGGTGTGATTTGTGTTAAGCAGCTAGGTGACACCCTGACTGAGGGCATTGAGAAGTCACTCACTGTTACAGAATACCCTATTATTTTTAAAAATCAGGGCAGACTTTATTGTTTTAATAAATTTTCTTTTGAGGGTGGTGGTGGTAGGAAACAACAAATTTCATTTTTGCTCTACCATGGGTGTCAAAACATCTGCATCAAACATTCGGTGCACAGTGACATAGCAAAACAAATGTAGAGCAGACATCACAGATGGATGGCTTGTTGACAGATTAGCAGATGAGTTTCCCTTATGTTTTTGAAAAAAAAAATAGCTCCCTAGACATAATGTACAAAGGGGAAAGCTGGGATTAAAGATCAGATAACAAAAAGCATGGTTTTCTTTTCAGTGTTTACTATTCAAGTTCCCTAATATCACAGAAGATAGTAAGAGCAAGAAAAATATTCTATCTCCAGCACAGGGAAGTGAAACATGGACACCTTTCAGGACTAAATCTGCAATTAGAGCTGGGTGAAATGTTTTGGTCTTTCAATTTATGTGAGGAAAAAATGCAGATTTGGGTTTACTGAAGCTGCTGGCAAAATTTGTGTTGAGTTCATCAAATTGTTTTGGCTGAAAAAGAGCTGATTCCTTTTTAAAACATTAAAGGTTGTTTTATAAATAAGATGCTTTTTTTGTTTGTTTGTTTTCAAAGTGAAATTTTGTTTATAAATATACCAAACTTTAAATACAGAAATTAAAGTGTGTTTTAATATTAATCATGTTTGACCCAAAATAAAATGATTTTGTTCTTTTTGTTGCTATTGCTTCTTTTGCCAAGGAACCAAAGAATGGATTATTTGCACAGATCTAGGTACAATATGAATTGTGGATCATTTTAAAGTAGCTCTGTTAATCCAGGCATGTTTCAGTAAAACAATTTCAATTTTTTTCTCCTGAGTCAAAGAATACATATGTTGCTGGGCTAACTCTGCTACCCTTTCAAATTCTCCAATATTTCACCTGAAATCTTACCAGAAACAACGCAGCTCTGTTGTCATGCTTAACTATTTTGGTGCTGCCTTTTCCAGCAGATGTGCTACCAGTTTCACTTGCCGTGTGAAGGTTGGCTCCTATGTGACACAGAGAATGAGGAGGAGATGACTGCAGTGGGAAAGGAAGATGTGCTTTGTCCTGCATGATGTTCAACCCTTTTGGATCCATCTGAGATCAGCACTGATGAATCTTTGTGTGGGGTGTTTCCTTGGAGAAGACCTTGTAGTATCACCCATCTGTACACTGAACAACTTGACATGGTGTATAGTAAGCTCTTGAGAAGGATGCTACTAAGGCACTTAGGATGGGCATGGTTCTGCTTCATTACTTGCAGTTTGAGCTTTGATCAAAGAGGAAGAAGAAGGAGAAATGGAAGGGGAAGGGAAGGAGAAGGAGAAAGCATCCACATAGTAATTTCTTGGTGTTTTTCTGACTAACCTCAGCAGCACAGCGTAGGGAAAGCCTTCTGATGAACGCTTCGGGAGAGAGAACAACATATGCTTCTCCTGCCAGTTATCCCAGCTCTGGATATATATAGTGGGCAAAGTCTAGAGCTGATCCTTTACAGTGTGTGAGCACAGCTGGTAGCAGGAAATCCCCAGCCCTCTCTGGTAGCATAAAAATGAAATTAATGGCCAGCCCTTGAATAGCTCTGTAAGAGACTGAAGACCTCTTCCTTTTCATTCAGTTATCCATACATGGCCAGTCCCAATCTAGCTGGTGGGTTTTAACAAAACCTAATATGAATGGAATTATTTTCATGTATTGCTTTATTTTTTAAAAACTTTCCTTTTATTACATGCTGACAGAAAAATCCAATATATAATCCACTGACAGCCGGCGAGCGCCAGAGCCCGAAAAGTCATCTTACAAAGAAGGATATGCAATTTTGTATTTCCATCAAGCGTGCTAGAATAATAAGTCAGCTGCCACAAGCCTTGGAGAACTGGCTGGGATTGGACCTCCTACAGCAAATTGTAATTAAAATTGTAGAAACTTCCCTTTTCAGGACTTGGTTTGCAGGATATAAGGTCTCAGTGTTTTTTATAAGCTTTCAATTTAGGCCAATATGTAAGTCACGCTAGGATAATGAGAGGGGTAGAATTACCTCCTCTCTTACCTTTGTTAGAGGATGTAGATGGTCCTACTGGAGTTTTGTATTTAAAGGAAAGGTCCAGAGTGATTCTTGAGGAATTGGGCACCACAACCCATGCCAAATTTGACAGAACAAATCTTTCAAGGTTAAGGCAGCCCATCTGTGACCTGAGCTGAGCTCTGGAGAAACTCCATCATCTTTGCTAGCTGTAAAGGGAGTTTGTGTCACAGCACTTCTCTCTGGGGCCTCGTGCAAGCTCCTCCAAAATCAGAGGAGCCTGTGCAACAGAATTCAGAGGCTCTTTTTTCACTTAAATTAATGGTACTTGGATGAGGACCCCAAACAGAGACTGGCAGAAGTGGCATCCAACTATGCTAGTTCCGTAATTACAGGAACACCATTCTTCAGGCAGGGGCCAGGGTGGTTTTGGGCTAAAGGCACGGTAGTTCCCACTCCTTGGAAACCACGGTAATACTTTTGGCCAATTCTTTCTTTCTTTCTTTCTTTCTTTCTTTCTTTCTTTCTTTCTTTCTTTCTTTCTTTCTTTCTTTCTTTCTTTCTTTCTTTCTTTCTTTCTTTCTTTCTTTCTTTCTTTCTTTCTTTCTTTCTTTCTTTCTTTCTTTCTTTCTTTCTTTCTTTCTTTCTTTCTTTCTTTCCTTTTTCTCTCACTCTCTCACTCTCTCTCTCACTCTCTCTCTTTTTCTTTCTCTCTCTCTTTCTCCTTTCCCTTCCTTTTCCTTCCTTTCCCTTCCTTTCCTCTTAATACATTACACAATTCAGAAGGTGCCTCTTAGCTACGTGTTTCAGAATACACTGAGCACTGTGTTCCACCTCAGCGCTAGCAGTAATGGTGGATTCATTGCCCTGGTAAGAAACCAGAACACGACATCCAAATAGGAAATGCAGAAACCGAGATGCCCCCCAACCCACAGACTTTTCATTTCTTCAAAACAGCCATGAATACCTCTGTGAAAGATGTCCCTGATTCCAGCACATGTGTCTGTGGTCAGCCTGTACTCAGTCAATCCATACTCAGCCTAGAGACCATTTTACAGATGAGCTGCCTGGAAGGAGAGTGCAGAGAAAGAGTGATGGAGGAAGGATATTATACTTGCTTCTGAGCCACTAGGCATTTCCCTGTCTGGTGTGGATCCTTTATCTCCTCAGTGGAGAAGATGATGATCTAACCTACTTAGCAACATCTGGCCTATAGACTAGAAGTGGAGCCACATTTGAAAGGTCATAACTTAAGTTCTTTTGGGACAGATATGTCCCTGTTGGCTAGACTTGTACATGTCAATGTTTATAATTCAATCAACATGTACCGGTAGAGGAGCTTTCAATATTTAACTTTCATTATTTATTTATTTATTTATTTGAGAGAGAGAGAATGCAGAAATGACCAGCTTACTTTTTTCTTTCAGCTTCACAAGGTGAAAGAGTTACAGACTAAGAGAGTCACATCATTAGCTTTACAATATGAAAAACAATAAGGAGAGAGAAGGCCAAACTCTGATTTTACTTTCAGCAGAGCCAAGCAGAGCAGAACTGGCTTCAGCTGTGTTGGAGCCCTCCTGGGCACTGTGGCTGCAGGTGAAGCTGTAGCACATGGATGTGCACCTGGTATAAGGCCCTTAGGTTCTTCTAAGGCACCTTCTCAGACCTGTTCTTTTGGGTAACTTTTGCATTGTCCAAGCTCCTTGCCTGTGCTGGGGAGTGGCTCCACCAGCACCGTTCACCAAATGATCCTCAAAGCGGTCTTGTCGCACCTCAGTGCTCACTCACCGAAAATAGCCCAATCTCACACCACTCCCACACAGGCATGCATTACACAGTCAAACAAAAATATCTGTACTTTCCAGGATGACTCGGATGATTTTTTATGCCACTGACTTAATCATGTGCTTTGCTATTACCTCAGGAAGACACCCAACTTGTGTCAACTGGCACCACTACCTGGTACAGCTTTGCGTCAACCACACCACATACAGTTACGGGTAGCTTGGTTTGTTTATTAAGCATTAAAAAGCTTGTGGGTTTTTGTGGGCCACATCTCTTTTCTATATCTTTGTCTCTAATGAATGTGAAGCTGGGCTCAGGTCCCCTTGCAGGATCCTGCTGTGTTGGTGACCTAAGTGATCAGGGACTACTCCCACCGGTTAGTATTGCAGGAACTTGACCATACATCACAAAATTATCCCTGCAGCTCGCTGCCAGCTTTCTCTGTATTGAACTTCAACTTGAATTCAGACATATGGCTTTAAAATCTCCCAACAGAGATCATGAGCAGCAGTGTAGGAAGGAGATTTCATTCCCTGTCTCCATTAGTCAACCTTGAGCTTTCCTGTGCTAAAACTCACTTAGGAAATGCTGCGAACAAAAGAAGTAAATAGTTCTCAGCATTCCTTGTTGCTTGCAAGGAGTTAAGTTCTGCACAGATCGAGTTCTTCTGGCATTATCCCATTAGCTTAAGTCATTGCTGATGACTTCACCCTCATGGTGACATCAGCCTCTAATCTCGTGAAGGTGAATTCATGTGAGATTGTTTCAAAACAATTACTCCCTGAATTGCAGGCCATTTCAATTGATATATGGATGCAACATTCACTTTTGCAGATTGTAACCTCTCTTGTACAGTGTGTGTACACATTTTCCGTATTGTATTTCAGCATGTGTATTATGTCATATACTGGCACTGCCTGAGATCAGCAGGAGAATGCAAAAGTAAATAAAGGAAACAACAACCCACCAATATTACTATTTTTATATGTATGGTTAAGACTTCTCTACAGTTTTATGTGTGGTTTGCCCGATTTCCTCTGGATGCTGCCTCCTTTCTCTGTCTCTGCTGGAATATTCCTGCTGCTTTGGCTAGGCTGTTTTTGCTTAAGAATACTCTGGTCATTTCAGATGCTCTTGTCTTTTCCCATACATGGGGAAAAATGTAGACAGATAAACACCCAGGATAGCTACTTAATAAATCACAATTTTTAATAACATTAGATATATTTTTTTCACCCCAAACCAGATTAAATATAGGCATAAGCGCATAAAGATGATAGATTGGGTCTTAAAATATTTTTCTCTTTTTCTCTTTCCTCTGGAGGAGTGACTCAGAGGAACACGTAGACACAGTCGGCACTTGTAAGAAGTGGTTTTAATAAGAAGAGGAGACAAGTCATCGTCCCAGCTGTGCAATCCTCGCCGAAGTCAAAGGGGCTGAAAAGAAAGGCACCATTTGTCCTGAAGAGCAGCACACACATGTATGCTGAAGGAGGATAGCTATGTATTTAGACTAGAAGTTCCCCAGACCTAGACGAGACATTCCTCTGTTTGCTTAACTTCATTGTTCTTCCCTTCTCTCATCACTTGTCCTCAGCTGACTGCAGCAGTCCCCGCGGAGCGCTGCAGAAGGCAGGGCATGGGGTCCACATTAAAACCAGGGGAAAGAAAGTTCCCCCTTCCCCAAAACCCCTCGTGCTTCCAAGGGCTGATAGCAAGCCTTCTGCAGCTGCCCCCTGTGCAAGCCTGGCCTCATCCAGGCAGGGGAACAGGGCAGAGAGCGGCGCTGGAAGCAGGAGGGTTCAGACGCTCTCTTCTCTATGCGCTGCATTGTGAATAGACTTCTTAATGTGACTAATAGCTCTTGGCATCGAGCTGCAGCTCCTGAAGTGCAGAGCTGGCATGTCCATGCGCTAATGTTTAAAGTAATGTGTCAGAAAAGTTTTATAGTAGTAGCACAGTATTGTTGGGGGAGAAGAAGCCTGTTTAAATAAAGCCAATAAAATTCTACTATCATCACTTTTCTCTCTTTATTGTTGAGAGGGTGGAAATGACTAAAGTTTTTATTTGGTGTTAGCAGTGTAATGCTAGAATTTTTTCCACATTTGGAAGTGGCAAGGTAGTGATAAAAAATCATTAAAAAGCGAACGAGTTGTCCTCAGCTCCTGGATGCTCCAAAGGGGCTCAGCCAAAGAGACAGCAAACTCACTGTAGGCACCCAGAAAGGGATTTTTTTCTCCTTACAAAACAGACCCTGTTGTGCTATTCCTTTAGGAAGGAAATTGAGTCTCTGGATGACTCGCAAATGTTTTGCTCATTGTAGTGGCCCGTACATTTCCTGACTATCCAGATCTGATTTAGATTAGGGGCTTTTTTGGTGGGGGGGAGGGGGAAAGGACTGGCTAAATAAGAGGAAATTTGTATAGTCTTAGTCCAAGGTCCAATCACTGTTACCAATTACATGTGTGCAAGCTATAAGAGAGGGGCTGCATCTGTCTCAGCTATAGTTAGAAGCCCAGTGCTTCATCCTTTTCCTCTGCGCTTTCTTCCCCTTTCAGAGGGAAAGGAAGCAAGAAAAACAAATGGGGAAATGTTGCCCTAAAACTTTCTCTGAGGCTAAAACCTGCATCAGGAATAGGTAAAGTGCCTGGAGTTTAAATCAAGGTGAAGAATAGTCAGGAAAAAGCAGATCAGCAAACCTCACTTATAGTGCAGTTATTGTCACTGGCCTTCACGTGGTTAAGCAGTGAAGCAGAAAACCCAGAAAAGCTGAAGATAGAAACAGAAAAAGCTTTCCTGTGTAAAGCTCCAGCAGAAATGTCAGTGTCCCCACACTGCCAAACTCCCCAAAAGCCTGGTAACTCAAATCTTCTTCTGTAAATCCACCAAGGTGGTATGTCTCTCTACAGACCCAACAAGAAGGCCAAAATACTGACGGGTTGGTTTGTGCCAAACCATGGTGGTGCAGCCTTTTTGGACCAAGAAGAACTTTGGACCTGAAGAGTTATTTGAGGGTATCTCACAGACTGTGTGAGGGTGGCAGGGTGGTGGGGCATGGCTCTTCATGCCAGGCATCTCCACACCATCACCTCCTCCCCCTGTGGATGCAGCAGCTGCCCCACTAGCACGAAGGTGGTGGGCTGGTAGAGCTGCTGGAGGGCTGTGCTGGTGGGCCAGCCTTTCTCAGCTGCCGTATCCCTGCAATTGTTCTTGCAATTGTTCTCTTCTGGTTGGGAGAGCATCTCACATCCAGTTTGCATTCGCTGCCTGCCACTTCAGAGGGCTAACAAGAGGCAAGGCGTTAAAGTGCACAGCAGCTGTAGTGTGACCACCAACTTTCAAGAGTGGATCCTGTGTGATTTTCTTTTGAGTTGACCATGTGGCTACCAGATCATGTCCCCTGTTTTTCTCTGACAGAAAGAAACTCCATTGTTTTCACTTAAAAAAAAAAAGAAAAAAGAAAAAAAAAAGCTGGCATGCAAACGACCGTCTTCATACAGCAGGCTGTGGTTTGTTCTGAATGTCTTTGTTAGTTGGGCAAAAATCATTTGCTTTTCAAGAACCACCTCCTTTCCCCACTGTGTACTAAGTCTTCAAAACCCTTTTTCTACTGGGCGTGCTGAGGTTTTGCACTGATCTAGGAACCCTGAGGATTCAAAGATATGTTCAAAACCAACAGAAACATTCTCCAAAATGACAAAGAGGCAATTCATCCTTAAATACCTCTGCAGTAGCATAGCTGTTTCACTACAGCATCCTCATTAAATGTAGGACCAGACCTATCCTCAGGAAATACTTGCTTCAAACCTAGGCCATCACAGAGTAAAAGTAGTCTAGAAGCTATAACAACATCTTCAAGGGAAGTTCAATAGACAAATTCCAAGCCTGGGACTGCCAGTGCCAGTAAAGAATGTAAAATATAGATCTTAAATTTGTGCCTATTTCTTATTGGGCTGTGTTCTTGCTTGTGTATGAACACTTTGCACCCATCTCAAGGCCTCCAAGGGTAGTCTGCATCCCAAGCTGGGATCCCAGCAATGCTGGTAAGCACTGCAAAAGTTTGGCTTCTTTGGAAAAGACCATTATGGCCTGACTGGAGCACCACGTTTCAATATTTCAGCCATTGCTCACTGAAATGCAATGAGCTGTTGCAGTTTGGTTAATCACAAGTAGCTATTTATGTGTTCCCACGAGGTGCTGCATGTATGATTTTAAAAGGGATTTCAAGGGAAATTTGTTACTTTCACAATGTGGTGATTTGTGTGAGGGCTTAAGAGAACTCAGTGCTGTGCATGTTGTGCTACAGGAGAGAGCTATATCAAGATCTTGGTAGGCAATAACACATGTATGGGACCATGAGGCGGTGCTGTAGCCCCTGTTCCCTTCTGTTCCCCACTTTTCCCTTCTGGGGTGCAATGTAATCTTGTGAGACTGTGTATGCTAACACAGAGCAGATCACTTGTGTCCACTGACTCACCTTGCTGTTGGGTCTAGACCCGATTTGCCAATATACCAGATGATACTCAGCATTAAGCAGGTTGGTGCCTGGATTTGGTAAGGCTGGTTGAGTTCACAGCATGCTGCAGAGATCTCGTCTTGCCTACCTTTTATGTTGGACCTTAACAAGGTTTGTCTGGAGGCTTGAAAGCTCAGGTGGGCAGTGAATGTTGAGTGCGAGATGTGGCAGTGGCTGCCTGTTGGGAGACACGTGTGTCTGGAGAATGGATCTGGGGAGCGAAGCATGAGGATGTTTCTGTGTTTAACAGAGGCTCTTGTTTTCAGGTAGTAATGGAAATTCATGACTGGGTAGCTGTTTGCAGTTTAACTGTGGTCTAGTGCAAAGACAGTCAAAATCTATGACTTGAATGGTTTTAGAGCAGGCTGCTGAAGTGCAGGATAGATAAAATATAGATAAAATATGATATTCGTATATGTTGAAGAGGTGTGGTTTTGATACTGTGCATGAGCTCACTATTGACTGAGGGGCTATATGGAAAAACAATTAATTTCCTTTGCTTTTCTAAGACAATAATACTTTGCAAACAGTGTCTTCTGCTTGTCTGCTACAAGTTCAGTGAAGCTGGGGACTGTGTTTGTGTGCTAGAAATGCAGCCAAAAAAATGTATTATCTTACTTTGTAGAGCACACTTTCTCCAGGAAGAAATAAATTGAGCAGGACAGCTGCACTGGTAAAAATGAGACAGACCACTAAACATTTTTCATATGAGGTTTTGAAAATGCTTTCTAAAGGACAGCACTTCTTAGCTTCATTTTGCAAGCAGAGTATCTTAGATACAGAGGAGTTTAAGAAATTGCATAGGTACACACAGCAAATCTGCAGATGCAGGAGGAGGCTCCCTGTTTTTTTGTTGTTCATTTGGGTAGGCAACGCTGTGATTCCAAAGGTATTGATGGTGGAGATACTGGGCTCATCTGTTTTCTTCCCACCTGTGCTCATTCCCTGGTTGAGATGAAACACAAAGAAAAGCAGCAGCAGAAGGCAGCCCACAGCAGAAGGGACAAATGAATGATCTGATATGGCACAAAACCCTTTTGTATCCAAGCTCCCTCTGGTTCTTTATACTTATTTGTTGTAGATATGTAAAGCCACAGTGAGAAACTTTTGGTTTCCATGAAAGATGCCACGTAAGTGGCCACACTGCTGCATGAAGACCAGGTGCTCTTCTCTCCTGTCTGTGCATCAGAGCTGGATTTAGACCTACCCGTGATTAAGCAACAGGTTTTGTTCTGGGTGAGGTGCTCCTGTTGTTGCTTTCCTAACAACCCCATCTTGTGCCCCTCACGAGTTGCCCTGGCAATCGCCCTTGAAATTCAAATTCTTCATGTTTTCTCCTAGCACACGTACCACTGGCTAGCAGGAGCATTCTTCATCTCTGCTTTATGTCGGCTTGAGCTTCATTAGGACAAGAACTGAAGAAATATTGCAGAAAGATCATCCTAGAGATTATAGGGATAATACAAGGGTCCGCTGTCTACCAAAAAAATAGTGTGAGTGATGGGAAAGGATTTACTATGTGGATTTCACTCTTCTGTCAGGAATGACACTAGGAACTCCCAATCTTCTTCTCATAAAGACCACAGATAAGATATTAAATGGCATTTCTCTGTCATTTATGAGCGATCTGGGTAGGAGGGAAGGGAAGGAAGGCGATTAGCTAAAGCCCTGAAAGTGGAAGGCTGGCTGAGAGCCCCAGCTGCGTCCTGTACCCACTTCAGCCCAATGCAGGGGAAATCTGAAAAGGACTGTCAAGCTGTTAAGAAACAGCCTTCCCACAGAGCAGAAGAGACAGAGATGGAGCAGTGTCTGAAAATCTTACCAAATATGTCCAAATATTTGAAATAAGCTCAAACATTCAGTGGCTGCTTAGCCATACCTTTTACATTCAACCCACAACAATTAGTGTAAACTGAACTCTGATTTATATAGAGCAAGAAAATAAATTTGGAGAAGTCAAGCTTGACATATTTCAGGGCTGTTACATTTTCCTTATTTCTTTATAAGGTTTGATTAATGGTTACTCATTGTAGAATGTCAATGAACATTGAACTTGTGCTGAGCACACCGCTATGCATACTACTGAAATGATGAAGAACAGAATACATGCATATATATTTCAGCCATATTGTATGACTTCTCCAAAGTTTTCTGAATTCTGTAAGATCTTTTCCATACTTAGACCTTATACAATATTTCTTTAAAATAACTGTAAAGATTGAAGTCAGTCTTTTATGACCTTGATCTTGTATCTCACTGAATGACTGCTTTATGTACTCACATGTAAAAGCATTTGCTAAAACACTGACACACGGTGCATCAAGTCAGGCGTCATGGTCTTTTGTACAGGTGTAAAATACCTGCAGAGCCCACTGACTTCACGGGAAAATTGGAGCACTAAACATTGTTAAAATTATGTCATTATCTATAGCTCAAGAGGCACTGGGTTGATCATGTTTGACTGTTAGAAGTTAGAAAAATTGATGGGTCATGTGTAAATTGAAAATGAAGCTTTATTAATCCATGGGAAGAACTAGAACTGCAACTGATTATGAGGCTGAACTGGGACAGGACATAAAAAAGTGAAATGAAAAAGCCAAATTGAACCTAAATTAAGGTTGCAAAGTTCCATGACTGAAGTGCTTTTTTGCAGAGGTGCCATTGCCACCGTGACTTTCTCTCTGCGGGGACGACAGTAATTCCTGACCATGTTGTCACCTACACCACAGATCTGGTATGAAGCAGCATTTGCCATTTACTTATTTTCTGTGAAGTGTGAAACATGGCAAAAAAAAAACAACTAACCAACCTTCAGATTTGAAGTTAAACCAGGGAAGACACATTACAGCCCTTAACTTCCTTGACCTGCAGTCTTGTACCTGTTAAAAAGCAAACCCAGGTTTTCTGATCCAACTGTTCCTTTGGTAATTTGTGTAATCAATCCTTTCCAAGTGATGTCATCTACAAGCAAGTGCAGTAGGAGTCGGTTGTCACATTCATTTACTCTGTTAATTGTATTAGCTATTGGTGACTCAGAAGGTAGTAACTAGACGCTCCAAAGAATGAGCAAATGTGTTCGGTTTCTGGAGCCAAGTCACATTTCATAGATTTTGTGGAGATTATATCTGATCTCCTGCTCATCGCCGTCACCTTTGACTCAGATCCCAGGGGGCGGAAATATTGCACTTGTCAAAAAATGAGTGCTGTTAGTGGAGAACAGGAAGCCTCTTGTGCTGTTGTGACTGTATGGATGGAGATGATGTGTGATGCATTGCCCTGCAAGAAGCAGAGAAAGTAAATTTCTCCCAGCCTTCCATGGGGAAAATCCTTTCAATCTCAAAGCCACTGATCCCAGGCATGCAAAAGTCCTGGCACATACAGGTGAAGCTTAAAACATCCTAACATGGAGTTCCAAGTATCATGGGCATGCTCAGGGTTCAGTAGGCACAGAGGAGAAAAAAGGCTCAGAGCCATGGATACAGAACAGGCCGTCACAGCCATCACAGTATCTGCACATACAAATGGGAGAGTTTTTCCATAAAACTGGAACAAAGTATATCTGTATGTTCCCTTAAAATGATACTCAGTCTGTCTAAATCACAGTAAGACCATGAGCATCACAGATTATGGTACAGTATCTGTTGCATTAAAACATTTAGCATTGAATTATTAAACTAGGAGCATTTTTTCTGAGATGTCTGTCATAAATATTTATTCATTTCTTTAACAGACATATGTATATTTAGAATAACAGAAGGGAGCATCCCATTCTGGAGACAAAGGTGTACCTGTAAATCTTGAGAGTTCTGATTCCTAGTAAAGGGACAGTTAAGTGCATTATTTCTGTAAAACACAAATTTATTATTTTGAACTGTTGTAAACTGGATGAGGTGTTTGAGTCACAAGTCTCCTGGTTACTCCTTTTTGCACAAGATCCTTAGAAATGGAAGGCTTGGCAGGGCTGTGATGCAGAAATGAGGCAACTGTGCAGGAAAAGTTATTTCAAGGCTATGACAACTAATGTGTGGATGAGAGCTTTAAAAGCCAAAAAGAGTATAAACAGTTAACAAGGAGCTGTTTCTGCAAAAGCTGAGTTTTTCATGTCGTTGCTTCTTGCAAAGTCACTGAGATTGTGTGTATGATAAGATACTGGAATTTCAATGCCTTTTTTTTTTTTTTGATTTTACTAAGAAAGCATGTTAAATGTATATCCTGTTGTTCCTACTGTGTGGGCATATGCTGTTTTCTATGGTGACTTTGTTAACTTTCATGTGGCTGTTTTGAAGTATTCATTATACTGAATACTGAAATATTGAGTGGATCTGGTGTTATCTAACATTTGTCACCTCCACTAATAAACTGTGGTGATATTCTGCCTTGATTTCTAGTGAGTTATGAGTTTTGGGGCGTATTTGTGCAAATTTAAGACTATATAAAAATAAAGGACTTGTTTCAAGGAACACTGTGCGGAAAGTGACATTTCCTGATGGTTCCTAAACAACTTGTCAGAGATTCTGATGTGTGTTTCTTAGTCTGTTTGAGCAGGGTCCAGCATCTCTTCAAAAGGAAACTTCACGATGTGAATCTGGAAAACAGGGAAAAGTTTTTTTTAAACTCTGATCAATGTAAGCACTAAACAACATTAGTACAGTAATAATTATAAAAATTAATTAAAGTGAGAAGGAGAGAAATGAAAAGGAAATTGAACTGAACTCACTTATTATAACGAATAAATTGCCCATTAGTATAATAACTCAAGCAAAATGTTGTTGCAGACAGCTCAAGTAGTTTGTTAGTGCATTGGGCTGGATTTTTCTTATGTATCCTCAGCAGGATTGGCTAATACTGCAAAAATCAAAATACTTACCAGGGCTAGTAAACATTATACAATAGCAGCCATTGCCAGAAGTTCAGTATTTTAGCTAAATTATTCCTTTGAAAACATTAGTTTTCTACACATATTTCCTATTTATTATTTTCCTAGAAGGCTAAAATGAATTTACCAGGATTGAAATCATTTCAGGTAAAAATATTCCTGCTATACTTTGGGTCAGCTGTGCTCTATCTTCTTTAAATCATTTTCTTTATACACTGAATTAGTGATATCAATGGTAAAAATAGTAGGAAGAACTGTCTCCTAAATGATGGACTATAGCTGGGAAATTCCCTTTCCTATCTGCAAATGCAAACTCTGTGGTGCATGGGAAATACCGTATAATAAGGGAATTCAGATAGCAGGAGAGGAAAAATCACAGGGGACCTGTATGTTGGCTCCCAAAAAGCACAACAGCAGCATTTCTGAATATATTTTTCCAGCTTTTAACTTTTTATTATTCTTTTTTAATATTTGCATTTTCACAAAAGGAAAAAAAAATATTAGTATTGTACCATTATTGCTAAAAATAATGGATACTAGATGTGTCCGGGAGCCTGGATCCCTACTGGTTTAAAAGCCAACAAATATTTAAGTAGTGGTAATTTTCCTGAAGAATATTTTAAAATTTGTCCACACTATCCTACATTTTAGAAGATTATCACAAAGACAGGTTGAAAGCACAGCTACATGGCTGTCAATGGAGCTGGAATATCACAGAAGAATCTTTGTTCAAAAGGTTCTTAGCAAGCTGAGGTAGAGACACTGAAGGTGCATTTCTTTGACACCTCACATCCCCGAGCTGACACCCTCCTTCCTGTGTAGCCCAGTTTTTCCACTTTGAGTAGGGCTAAGATTTAGGATGCTCCTTTACTCCAGTTTTCTGTATCCCTGAGTCCCTTCACGTGCTGTTTTCCACACAACTGCTGAATATATATCCTCTGCCTATGGCTCTGACTGTTAGATCATATCACTTCTATTCCAAAAATATGCTTTCCTTAAATACTGGGTGTAAAGCTCTTCTCCATCCATCCGCTATAACACATCAGCTCTGCTGCTGGTGCCAGTCTTGACGACCTCTTCATTACCTGCTATGTCTCTGCCTATTTCTAGGTTATCCCTTAGGAATGGAGTAATTTCTAACACTTTTTTTTTTTTCTTTTCTTTTTTTTCTTTTTCTTTTTTTTTCTTTTTTTTTTTCTTTTTTTTTCCCCAACAAGACTACATCATATTTAACTGCATGCTAAAATCCCACTGCTTCTGCCAAGCCCATGGAGTACTCAAAAGCACAGATGGTGGGTTGCCCTTTTTGGTGTCTGTCCTGCAGGGGAGGAACGTGGAAAGAGAAGGCTTCTCTGTAGGCTGGGCTTTGGCACAGCAGTGGGTATGCCATCAAAGCTGACAAATAGCAGACAGAGCAGGGTATTAGGATGGTATTCAGCAAACCTGTTTTCAATCCTTGGCTCGGTTTCCTGTACAACAGGTATGAAATTTTGCTTCCTTGCCTCTCACCTCCTCAAGGTGTTGTGAGAGTAAAACCACATTAATAACTGAATTGCTGGCAACTGTAGGGTGAGGGGAGACAGCAATTTTCCAGCTTCATGCTTAAAACTGCAACCGAGCTAAAATAGGATTGGGGCTGTCCTGAGATCAGCAATGTGTTCAGGGCTCCTGTGAAGATGTCCAGGCATCTCTGTGGTGTGAGAATGTGCAAAGGGCAGGAACGTGGACAGCAAGCTTGGCTATCCTGCTGTTAGTCCACTTCTAAACTTGAGTCTCCACAAGAATCTCTATCCAAAAGGAAGACGGAAAACCAAAGTACATTTTGGTTTTGCATGTTACAAGATCCATATTATTTTTGGAAGTTCAAAAGAAAAGCCTAATTAATTTTTGTTAGGAGAAAAAAGTCCCCTTATTAAATTCTAATTGCAGTGTTTAAGATTTTTCTTCATTTTATAAACTGTGTTAGAAATAGGGAAAAAAACACGATAAATAACAACAGATGTAGCTCTGTAGACTTCAGACCATTCCAAAGCCTTTGACAGGACAAACAACACTAACATACTTTCCAGTCTCAAGCATCAAATAAAGTGTTTACAAATTAGGACATAATAGCCATTGCTTTTCTTTTTTATAATAAAACAGGAAAAAAAGGGCTTCAAATTATTGAATCTGTTATTGAACTTTAATTAGCCTTGACTTTTGGACATTTTGAAATCTACATCAAGATAAATGATATTTATGGGGTTTTTGTATGCAACAAATTGTTGTTTACAAAATGCAATGTAGTATGAAATCCTCTATTCTCTCAGGACCTAGACCACATAGTGACCAGGGTTTCAGTCTCAGTTGGCAATTCCAGTTGAATAACTGGAACAGAGCATGGGTAATCATCATGTAAGCACGACCAGCTGCAAATGGCAAAATGCTTAGCAATGTCTCTGATTTGCACTGTCTCCATGGATTTTTTTTTTTTTTTTCCAGGCCAATGGCTCTTAATGCTGCTGTGCAAGCGTTTGCCTGGCACTACTGTTGTGCTAAATACAGAGATGGACGTACAAATTAGAAATGGTAGAACCAGACTCTATTTTAAGCTTTGTGAAGCACAAGGGAATTTCCAAAGTTATCTCTGCATGCAAAAAGATTTATTTTTTTTTTTTCCAAGGTGAATCACCTTTGAATTTGTCAAATCTGTGCAATATCAATTGAAATGAGTGCATGATCAGGATAAAAGTATACTGGAGTACTTTCAGTGATCTAAATTCTGCCACTGACTCATTAAATGCATCTTCCACAAGACATACAAATAGATAGGATCAAGCCTTAGATTGTATTTAGTACTTCTGACTTCCCTAGAAAAGTAACTGTATATAGACTGAATCAACCTGATCATGCCAGGATTTAGTTTGCAAAGGAAATAAATCTCAAACATTTAACTTTGCTAATTCAAAGGAACGTTACTGTTTTGACTAATATTAATCACTAGTGCCCATCTTTTCTTGACTTTCTGGATTTTCTTCTCTCTGTGTTTTCTTGACCAATATCATGCCATATTCCCTTTGTTTATGCCTTACAGTGCTTGTCTCTTTCCACCATGTAGGAAACTAAACAAAATTCCTTGCTACAGAAAGAGGGCTCTGTCTCTGTCCTTCCCATTTGAGGGTGCCATATGCCCAATTAAACCCTTCTTTTCACCTTGTTGATTATTTTTTGTAAAAGATGCAGACATCCAGAGTGTGCAGACTGAGCTAAAGAATTGAGGTTGGACCTGAACCAGCAGAAGACTCATTGTTCAAGTCATGTTGGTACAGCTTGAGCAAACACTCAAAGCAGCTGGTCAGCTCCAGATGGATTTCATCTCCAGTCAACCGTTACATGCAACCTTGCTTCCAGTACCTTACCTCTCTCTCTGCCCAGGCCCTCAGTCTATTATAATTTTTACAGCAATTCTCTTTCTCATTTCCCATCTTCTTTTGAGTAGTTAGATAGATTTTGTGGCTATTTCTTCTTTGGCAGGAGAAATGGTTTATTTATCCCTATCGTCTTTTGAAAGGAAGAAAAACAAGCAAGAGAAGAACCCCAGTGAGCTCCCCTTCTTTTAACTTCAAACCCCTGCTTCTTTGTTACAGTGAAGAAGGACAGAGCAGGGAGAAAAACAGAAAGTGAAAGCAAAACTGTACTTTACTATGAAAATGGAAAAAGAGAAGAGAAGAGAAGAGAAGAAAAGAGAAGAATTCCATTTAAGATCAAGATAAAAATAATTTCACATTTTCCTGTGTAAAATTCATCCAGTAGCATTTGAATGATGTGACAATTCTGTCATCAGTGAAGTTCTTTTAGCTTTGGAAAGTGTTTAGTTTAACTTTTTCTTATATTATTTTTTTTTCATCATCGAGTACTAAGCAGCTCTGTTCTTTTTTATATCTTCTGACAGCTCTAAGCCAGCTTTTTCTTCTGGGAGTTGAGCCTGCATGTGTGTTAGTACACTAACTGTGCCTGGATCTATCCTCCGTGACGCCAAATGGCAGGAGCCTGAGCAAGCAGAGAACCTTGGTGCTTGGGGCAGGGTGGCAGCATGCAGACCGCCTGCTGGTCCCGCTCCTGGACATCTTCCAGCTCCTGAATGATGACTGGGAACTGCTGGGGGATGCACTAAGCTGGCACAGGCCCAAACTGTGCTGTAATCAGACCATTCTTGCAGTTTAGCAGTAAGGATGATTGCTCCTTCCAGGACTCGGGACCCTTTCCAGGTACTGCTAGACCTAGCAGTATAGACACAAAAGGAGAGTATTCATGCTTTTCACAGAATCATAGAATCATAGAACCACAGAATTTTTGTAGGTCCACTAACTGCCCAGCACTTAGAAGTGGACTTTAGCTGTTGAAGTTATAAGAAATTCCTTAGCTAGTTTTCAGAAGCAAGACAGCCTCTTTTCTGTTAGACATTGTGCAAATTTCAACAGACACTTGAAAGAGTGAGACAAGTGGGTTTGTGACCCACTTCACCCTGCGTGATGAATGTATAACTGTAGCATCTCACCCACCTTGCAATCTCGTGCACCAATCCTTGCATTTTATGGAAACAGTCACAGGAGTAATGTTGCTGAGATGCCCAGGCAAACTGGGTTTGGGCCGAGGATGCTTCTTCCAAATCATAAATCTGTGAGACATCATATCAATTAATTAGAAGAGATCCAGGTTGGGAAATGCAGTTCTGACCTGACCATCATCCCCTGTATGGCTCAGCATGGGATGATTTGCTCTTTAGAGTTAATCCTATGTTTAGGTAACTGATACTTAGATATCAACCAGGAAAAATCAATGATCTCCTTGCTAACTATGTCATGCAGCAGCATCTCCAAGAGTCAGTAGTAGCCATTAAAGTCCCCACTCTCCAACATGGGCCAGAGTCAGAGTTGAATAAATTAATCTCAAGTTTCAGTTTACTTACAGCCAGAGGTTGAACAAGGTGGTTTCACCAAGTAATTGTGCTGGCCAAGTTAACTACTAATTAACCTCCTGTCAGATGATATCAAACCTTGGTACACAAGAAACAATTTCCGTAATCGTCTCAGTATTTTTTCCTAGTTGACTTTATTGATTCCACAGTGAAAAAGATAAACATGGCAGGATTAGGTTGCATTTAACATCCATTGAGAAAATAATTCTTCGTTCTGCTTTCATTCAGATCTTCAAGAAGTCCTACATCTCTGTGAATATATTTTATTTCTATTTTTAGCAGAAATTAATACATTCCATCCTGCTGTGACAAGGCCCACATACTTTTCCTTCGGGTAATCTCTGTTCTTCTTTCTCCTTCTCTTCATATTCTGTTGATAACATTTTATTAAACAAGTTTTGAAATAAGATTTTACCTCCTTCTGGCAAGGACAACACCTTCTTAGTTGTTCTGAGAAGTGACAGGCAGACTTTTTCATAGTTATAAATAACTCATTCAAACTATTCTCCTTTCTGATGTAAATAACTGTTACTCCTTGTACTATATTAGTTAGTATTTGGGAGAAGGGAATAGTTTACAAAGTTGGGTTTCTATGGTTGCTTCTGCCACCAAATTCATTGAAAATGTTAGATCTGCAGCTATTTGTTGCTTCCTTCTGTCACTAGGTCTTTCTGCAGTGCAGTGGTATAAAATAAGAACACAGTCACTTCCTGTGTCTGCACCAGAGGTCTTTGAGGTGACCTTTTCAAAATTACAAGCTAGGGTGGTCTGAATGCCACCATTAATTCAAGTTAGCCAAGAAACTGCAATATATGTCTCCTTGTACGCCCAGCATGGACATAGAATTCTCTGACTGCTGAAGTCCTGGAATCCCAGGGCTTGTGTGGACAAGTAGTGACCAATTTTAGCGGTGCCCCCGCCATCAGTGGTAGCAGGTTGTTTATCAAGTTATTTTGAGAAACTCATGGGAAGTCAACGCGCTGAGAGGGATCTTCAAAATAGATGTCTGTCACGTAGCATTCGTAGAATTTATTGTCTGCCAGTTACCAGGCTCAGTCTGTGAGCCCTGCTGGCAACATCAGACTTGCCGACGGGGAGATTAAATACTAGTTTTGTAATTAGTGGGAGTATGACTTTGTTTTTATTGCAGTAATGCATAGAGGTTCCAGCAGAGATTGAGGGCCTCTCTGTGATAAGCATTAGATTTATGTACAATAATAATTAAAGTTCTTGCCTCATACTCACATGAAGGTCATCTGAAGGATGCTGAGAGATTTCAAAACAAATAAGGCGATTATGAAACGGATCCACCTTGAGCTGTTCAACTCCCAAAGTTGCAAGATCAAGTCAGGACCACACACAGAGCTCCCCCTCTCCATGTTGTTTATGAATGGTTTACAAGGGGTTGTTCCCAGGGGGTCACTACCACAGGCACTCCAATATTATACCCACTTCTAAAACGGCCTCCACAGAATCGTTATTATGAACATTTTTTTCAGATGTTATAAAATAACGGCTTCACAGTGAGTTAACTACTCTCTAGCTTAGTTGGATAGGGAGCAATATAATTTATGTGCTCTGAGCTTTCTCATGGATTAAATTTATCACTTGGTCAGTGGAAGTGCCCCTGTTTGACAGATGTAGGCCATTATTGAACAATTTGGCCTTCAAAATAGTGACTGTATTTGGAAAAGTACTTTTGGCATAGCCAATCTCAATTTTAGCAATCCATAATATAACGTAATGCCTTGGGAGACCTTTCTTACATTGACAAAGACATGGAATAGGCTACTCCTGAGACATTTTAATAAATGAGATGGTGAGGGCATTGTCAGTAGAAAAAAATGCCAGCTTGTGCTCTTCCACCACTCTCTTCTCACTAAGATGATGGCTTTTGTCAGTTCCTCCTGAAAATAATTCAATATACCTACTTAAAATCTTACAAATTATGAGTCATGTTGAGACAGAGTTGAGGGGTGAGAATGCAACACTAGGGAGGTGAGAAGTCTTTGGGTTGTTCTTGGGGATGAGGAGTGCTCAGGTGTGACCTTTGGGCAAAAGTGAGTGGCTGGGAATCTGCTCACAAGCTATCTTGCAAGGGGAGACATGGACAACATGGTAATTTTAAGATGGTGTAGTGATACAGAAGACTTGTCAAGTACAAATGTATTTGTATGTACAATGGCGATAGGTAAGGAGGGATACACATTTGGCACAGACCTTTTGGCTGAGCAGTCCAATCTATAGATGTGCCATATAGAGTGCCATGTCTGTGTCACATGAGGTTATTGGAAAGGGAGGGAACGGCTGCTCCCTCTGGTATGGAGGGCTCTTCAGCCATGGATGGAAAAATACAGGAGAGAGCAAAGATTTCCCTTTTTTTTTTTTTTTTTTTTTCCTTCACAAAAGGATGTGTTTCTGATGAGAAGGGACAGGGAAATCCAAAAATTAGTGACCATGCAGAAAATAGCAGTTTGTAGTTGTGGTGGTTTTATCCAGATGGGCAGTTGCGCTCCACCACAACCACTCTCACTACGCTTCCTCAAAGGGAAAGGGAGAAAATACAATGAAAAGGGCTCAGATGTTGAGATAAGGACAGGGAGATCACTTAAAAATTATCGTCATGGGCAAAACAGAATCAGTATAGGGAGATTAATAAAATTTATTGCCTATTACTAACAAGCTAGAGCAGTGAGAATCGAAGAAAACAAACTAAAACCACCTCCCACCCTCCTGCTGCACTGACCTGGGTGGCTGCAGGGCTGGTTTTCCCAGCTGCTGTTGCATGCACATTTTTTTTCCCTTCCCTAAGTCTGCTCTCACAGAGGTGCAAACAACATTGCTCATGGCTTAGCTCTGGCCAGTGGTGGGTACCTTTGGAACCATCTGAAACTGGCACTGATCTGACATGGGGCAGCTGCTGGGCTCTTCTCACAGAGGCCACACCTGCAGCCCCTGCTACCAAAACAGTGCCACATAAACCCAGTACAGTAGTGTTGACAATAGGGGATGGAGAAAGTGAAGAAAAAAGGGAAAAGATCTTGTGAAAAGTATTCTATAATATTCCTTCAATTTAATAGTTAGGGAGACGGTAAAACTGGGAAGGGTTGGAAGGAAAGAAACAAGACTCAAGGGCATTAAGGCTAGGCAGAGATGGAAATGAACAAGTTGCTGTAGACAGGGACAGGGGAGAATGTGCTGACATAGGAGCACGTACAGGCACAACCTTGTACTTACAGGAGACATGTTTGCTGAGCCTGTGACCAACTTCAGTCTTGGTTTGGCCAAGAGCTCTCTAGCATTCACCTTCTCAACCCTGGTGCTGAATTGGAAGGGCCTTTTCCTTTCTTTGTGAAGTCTGCAGCACTTGGTGGTCCTGGCAGCCTCTGCTGGCTGGCTGGAGCATTATCTGGCCTCGTCAGTGGATGCTGAAAGTGCTAGGCCACAAGTGGTGTTGGACGGTAGGCCTGATCATCTTAGAAGTGGCTCTCCACCAGCTCAGCAAGGCATGTGGTTGAGTGTCTGGCAGGAGATTTGAGCAATTGACATGGGGTCAGAGCCCCTTAGATGACGTCTCATTCTCATTGCTCTTCCCCAACCCCCATGAGCAAGAACAGCATACTGCGTTGGCAGATGGGGTGGAGAACAAACTCAGAGTCTGGTGGGGCATTTTGTGCTGGGGTCCCACATGTGCATACAGCAAGACAATGTGTCTGGCTGTGTGTGGGGATATCTTGGCCAGCAAGCAGTGTGATTGCCAGGAAAGTTCACTGCTAGAGGCCACCCAGCCAGGGGTGGTCCTTCAAAGGGTGGTATGAATGTTAGCCTGAATGTTTCCTCTTCTTAAGGGTGACCTTAAGAGCCAGATGTAATCCTTTTGTCACCCTCCCTAGGGTTGAAGAAGAAATTAGCAGCTTTTAATGCATTTTGCTGCTCTGGTTAAAGTTTAGGTGCGGATTGGCTGCAAACATTTCTGAAAGGGTGAAGTTCATGCATGCATTTAAATGTCTTTATACATTCCCAGACTCTGTCCTTTTTTTTGCCTATCAGGATCAAGACCAGAGAATTTCTAGTGACTTTCATTAGAACAAAGGACTAAACATATTTTATATCCAAGCAGTCTCTGCTCATGACTGTTGGCTAACATGAAGTCACCGCTGGGATGGAGCACAGCAGCCATTTTGTATGCAACAGATCTTACCAACAATTTTGAAGGAGTGGGAGAAGTGGCAAATAACTTCCTTAATTGAAAATTATGTGGGAATTTCACAGTGTGCAGAATATAATTAACCACACTGGAATGTGGCCAGGGAACCAAGGTTAACACCGCTGTACTTGCAAAAGTGCCACTGGTAAAAGCAACACCTCCTGAAAACTTTAGAACTTAATCCATTTCTATAAAATAAATAAAAGGCACATCTCTGAAAGGTGGTGTACAACTTTTATTTATATTTGGCCATGCATTCATCACTTACAACTGAAATAGTCAATCACTGCTATACACTAAAATCAGAAGTATATACAGCTCTTAATGACATATTTTTTTAGTGAATCAAAGTTGAGTTAGTATATTGCATTATGCCAAATCTTTATAAAATTGAGCCAAAGTCATCTTATGTATGCAACACATTTTATCAAATGTGTAAGAAATATCTGGAAGAGGAATATTGTTTATATAGAGTGAAGGGGGAAAAAGTGAAGTTGGCAGCATATCATGCAAAAATTAGTTCAGTAAAAGGGGAAAAAAATCAAGCTACGTGCCAGAGTTTCAGTCACAGTCGGATGAGCTTTTCTGAGCTTGCAAGTACTATACAAATGTGAAAAACACGCACTTGGTGCAGGAGGAAGTGAAGAAGGAAATAGCTGATGGAGAAGTCAGGGCTGTTTATGCCAATGGTGACGCTGCAAGTCAGCTAGAAAAAAAAGCAGCAAGAAATGAACTCATGCTTCAAGCCAGGATTTCTCTTGCAAGTTGCTGGAGTTGTGTGGCAGATCTCCTAGGCCACTGCATGGGACAGCTGTGGGTCTTGTGGCACAAATAATGCTGTTTCTTTAACACAGGGAGCTCAATTTTTGTCTCAGTTACGACCCAAAAGGCCAACCAAAACTCTACAGAAACCAAAAGCTGCATTTCCTTGGTGCAAAACCTCACTTGATAATGCATGCAGAATTGGGCCTGATGTGAATGCCCCTCAGAACTGGTGCAGATGGGCACAGTGAGACTTTAAATTTTCAACCCTCAGGCCTTGGGACCAATGATGTGAGGAGAGGAAGATCTGTGACCTAAGAGATTATGAGGGTGACATTTTAGAAAGTGAAAAGAAGGGAAATTCCCAACAGATGTAGGAGTGGTGCACCTGAAGAGATACCACAGGGTGAGAGCTGCTGGTGAATAAATAGGTCTTTGTGTCTCATGAATGCCTCTGGTAATGTTCTCATTCTGCCCTGGGGTGAAGTGGACCTCACTGTTGGTTGTTGATTTACACATGTGAAAAGCCAGATGGCAATACTGGCAATAGACTAGCCATAGAGCAGTTCTTGGAGGGTGGAGTGACAGGGCAGGCACATTTGGAGCTGCGGTTGCTGCCCCAGTCATCATTTCAAGGATCAGGGTCTGGACATCACTAATTCAGGGTGAATGTACATGTAGGGAGATGCACTTTGGGCTGAGAGAGTTGAAACCACAGGTGACACTTCCCAATATACAAGTGGGGTGCGGAGATGTCTAGGAGCTCACCTGGGGGCTGCTGGCTCTTCCTGGGGGATTTGGGTGCACTGTAAATATTGTATATCACTGCTTGGCACTGTGTGAGCAACAGCACCTAGAAGAAGACAGCAAGGAAGAACTTGCACAGTTGCTCTGAGAAGAACCTCTGAAGCCTTTTTGAGTAAAATGTGACCTAAACAAGGCAACTCTCCTGCTGCTTGATTCTCAGCTTGTTCATTAAAATAAGATTCTGTTTACAGTCTTTTAAACTAAATAGTATTGCATCAAAGAAATATCTGGAACTGTCATTAATATCTCTAACCTATTGGGAACAATAAGACCCTGAATATTGACTGACTGCTTCGGTCAAAAGGTAACAGTGCATGGCTTCGTGCCTTGCTGCAAGAGTGTTTGCTGTTTTGTGTTTTGCATTCAGTGGCTGAATGCTTCAGATTTCCCCGGTGTAGATTGACCCTGCTCTTTCTTTTTTTTCTTTTCTTTTTTTTTTTTTTTTTTCTTCTCTTCTCCTCTCTTCTCCTCTCTTCTCCTCTCTTCTCTTCTCCTCTCTTCTCCTCTCTTCTCTTCTCCTCTCTTCTCTCTCTTCTCTTCTCTTCTCTTCTCTTCTCTTCTCTTCTCTTCTCTTCTCTTCTCTTCTCTTCTCTTCTCTTCTCTTCTCTTCTCTTCTCTTCTCTTCTCTTCTCTTCTCTTCTCTTCTCTTCTCTTCTCTTCTCTTCTCTTCTCTTCTCTTCTCTTCTCTTCTCTTCTCTTCTCTTCTCTTCTCTTCTCTTCTCTTCTCTTCTCTTCTCTTCTCTTCTCTTCTCTTCTCTTCTCTTCTCTTCTCTTCTCTTCTCTTCTCTTCTCTTCTCTTCTCTTCTCTTCTCTTCCTTTCCTACATTATAAAGCTTTTAAGTTGCTGATGGAAATTTCTGCCCTTGTGTATAAGGCCAAGTGTAACATCGTCATGCCAAATAATAGAGGGAACCCCATCAGACCCTTAAATCAAGCAAATTATAGTTCTGTGCTTTAGCCTCCTCCATCGCCTGACACTAAGGAGGTGGCTACCAGGAGCACCAGCATCTGGCAGGGTGTAGAAGAAAGGTTAGGAGCAGATTTGGGCCACTCTGCTGAGCCCTCTCTGAGGCAGGGTTGGGCTGTGGGGATCCTCACCCCACCAGCAGGAACACAAGGAGGATTTTGAGACAGAGCACAGCTTTAGCAAACCTCTACTGAGCCAAAAAACATCATGAACCACCCCAAAGAGGCTAAGCCCTCTGACTGGACTGGGTGATTGAGGGAGTCAAGTGGCTGGAAAACATTGCTCAACAGTTAAACCCAGCAGCGAGTGTCGAAGCAGCCCATTCTCTAAACACAGCATTTCCCTGCAGCCTCTGTCAGCTTTGCAGGGAGGATTGCCTTAGCAGGAGCTGCAGGGACACTGCAGAAGATCAAGGCATGAAGGAGGGGATTGGTATGCATCCCAGAGCGCCCAGACCTGGAGTCATTGCTCAGGCAAAGCTCGTAGTGACCGGCCTCTTAATGCAATTTCACTGGGGCTTTGAACGCGATTTTTACACAGCATCCTTCTCTCTGACAAATCCAAAGCCTTTCATCAGTGATGACCCAGCCCCCTGTGGCTCCTCTTGGAATTGGATTCAAGCTGTATGTTGTTTCTTGCCGTAAATCTTTCTTCCCTACTCCCCTGCCCCCTGGCCCCCCTCCCCACCTTTTTAAATTCTTCATTGATTTAGTGCCCCCCCCACTCCTTGAGGCTATCAAACAGCTTTTCCCCGAGTGCTTTTGGTAGCTCCAGCAAAATGGACTTGGAAGAAAAATGGTTCCACGCTGAAAACTTGAAGCACTTATACACAAGCTCTGTATATAGATTGAAAAGCTTTGAGTTGCTTATAGCAGCTGTCCCAGCTGAAAAAATGTCAGGGAGTGGGATCGTTTTCTGTGTATTTTATGGACAGGGAATAGGCCAGGTTCCCTGGTATTTGAGTTACTCTGGGGTTGTTCAGCCAACCCCTACACTTTGCAGGATAGTAATCGGATCCCCAGTGCCCTTGAAGTATGCTTGCACTCGGTGTAGAAAGCAATAGCTTCATGCCAAGTGCTAAATGGACTTTTAAGTACGTAAGCCATTTTCGTTCTTGTAAAATCTAGGTTTGATTCTGTAAAAAGACTTGCACACCTTTCTTTCGGGGCAGTTCGATGCAATTTTTCTCTGGATAAAAGCTGAGTGAACCATTTTCAGGGACTTTATTTTTTTTTCCTGTTTGCGATTAAGAAAGGATTTGGTTATAAATAATTATTTTAAATTGGTCAACCGCACTTGGAGCAATATATTGCAACCACTGGGTCGTTTGCACTTGCTTTTCTGTTTGGCTGGAGTCTTTTACAATATTTAAGGCCAGAGGGGACCATTAGATCAGCCAGACTGACCCCCTGTACATCACAAGCCATTAAATTTCGCCCAGTCAGCCTCCTACTAAGCCCAATAATGTCTGAGCTTGGCTAAATCGCAGAACCCAGAAACGTATCCAGCCTGGATTTGAAGACATCCAGGGACGCAGACTCTAACACTCCCTTGGTAGTTTGTTCCAGTGGTTAAAAACTGTGCCTTATTTCCTATTTGAATTTGGCTGGAAGCTGAATCCAGACGTTGGTTCTTGTTATGCCTTTCTCTGCCAGGTGACAGAGCCCTTTGGTATAGGGTATTTTCTCCACGAAGGAGAGAAAAATCACATCCCAGCCCTTTTTCTAGCTTTTAGAAAAATAATGAAAACAGATTGTGCTATACGATTTTCTCCCACCGAATCAGTTTATTACTTTTTAAAGCATTTTGAAGCCCTCTCGGCATCCTTTCAGGTATTTGACTAGCCTTTTAAGCAGATGAATGGCAGAACTGCAGGGTTCTTCTTTCTGCCTTGCCAGAATACAGGGAAAAATTTCTAAATCCTAGGCCTGTACATTGGCCTGCTGTGAACATCCTTTTTTTCTACCTGTTTGTGGGCAATACCCTGGTCATCTGTACAGGGATGGAGTGATTGACCTCCTGGAAAACCGTTTGTTCCACTTGGTGCATTTTCACCTGTGAGAGGTTTAAAAAAGTTTCTGGTTCTTCAGAGAGCTCACACGGGAGAAGATTGAATCCCTTAGAATATCCAGTCCAGCCAAGGACTTAAATCCCCATCCCTGTTACCTGAGTAAGGCACTTTTGGGTGGATTTCCCTGTTGTTTTACCACTCATGTTAGAGCCATGGTGCTAATTCATCATCCATGACAATCTGACTGTATGAGTGCCCATATAGCAGCTAAATATTGTCATCATACTACAGAGCTGGAGCTCTCTGCTCCTTGGGGACTCTGTTCAACTTAACCATCACATAGTTATGACTTAAAGCCATTTAATGAGAAAATTTGGTGAAAAAAATTAAAGATCCTGAGGGCTCTCATGCGGTCCTGTTGTCCCATATTCCCTGTCATTAGGTGCGCAGCTCTGCATTTGGCTGCTTTAAAGCATTCTTTATTACTCCTAAACCACCAGTGAAAGGTGAGCTGAAGAGTGTCCAGCTTAGCTCAGATCACTGAGGAGCTCTCCATCAGGTGCACCCATATGGAAAATTTGCCTGCTGATAGCTACTTTTGGATATGTCATTTACCCAGTTGGTCCAGTTACTGCAACCCTTTCTGACTGCATATATTGCTAATTTTAGGGGGCTAAACACGCCCTAGAAGTCCATGTGCAATTCAGCTGGACACTTAACAACCTTATAAACGCTTGTTTGACTTCACTCATAGGATGGCGAGACCTTTTGCCTGTGAAACTGTGCTGACTAACAATTATTATATCCTCATCTTCCAATTCTTCATTGGTAGAATCACTCATTATTGTCTGAAATGTCACCTAAGATTAGTATACAGATATCCAGGTAGACTTCAGCTTTCTGGGCCATGTGGTCTGCCCCTTCTGTGTTTTGCTACATCGCTGTGTGCTTTGAGTCTCTGGAATGACCTCAGCACTCAAAGAGGCATCAGAATTGAATATAAGCAGGCCAGTTGGTGTCTTCAGCAGAAGTTTAAGGATTTTTAGGTGTACATTGTGTTGTATTCCTCGTATTAAAAATGCGAGGAATCTTCTTCTTCTTAAAAATCTTCAGAAGATTTTCAACATCTTTCTTGAGATGGACTGAAATGCTTCTTATCATATTGATGTGATGTGAATATTATTCACATTTCACCATGGTTTCCACATGTAGGACAGAACTTGGTGTCAAATATTTCTGCCTCCCTGCATGTTTTTCTGCAATTCGGATATCATCTAGAATGATTTTTTAAATACTGCAAGAATTCATGTTTCCTAAATGTCTTCTATTATTAGTATTAGCCCTGAAAGCTGGCTAGCTTGTTCTGATGTCTCTGGTTTTCCACATCAGTTTTTCATATTTTGGCTTTTAGTTTATATTAATTGTTCCTTTCCTTCCTCACTCTTCTGTCATATATTGCTCCTTTATTTCTAACTTCAGTTTTCCCTTCACCAGAATGGTCTTTTATTCAATGTTGTTATCTTTCTTTATTATGAAACTATGCTTTTGTCTATCTCAGTAACTTCTTCAGGATCTCAATTTACCATCTATATGTGTGTTTTTTTTTTTTTTTTTTTTTTTTTTTCTTTTTAATTCCCCGACAATATTACTTTTAATTTTCTTCTTGTTTGGAAAGATCTTCTGTAGTATGAGGCAAGTTTTGTATGCATAAATGTGTCTATATAGAATTATATTTAAGTAGATTACTGGTTGATACTGCCTTTTTTGGGTCCACACTGATTGTTTTTTGATCAAGGCTGTGGTTTTTTATTAGAAAATTGTCATTGGTACTTCAAAGGAATCCCACTGATGCCTTGCCATTGGGAGTGTGGGATAACCTGCCTCCATCTGCTGAACTGGTTTTCAGACTAGCTGTCCTGTTCCCTGCTTTGATTCATTGGTCTATCAGAAACTTTCACCTCTTTTTTACAACTCACTGCTGGCTGCTTGCTTTATGGGATTTGTCACCTGAGTCAGATGCTCTTAAAAAAAATATATATATATATATTAAAAAAATCTTGCTCAGAATTATTTGAAAAAGGGAATGAGCTGTGCAAGATATTCCTGTGGGACAAGCGGTGACCCAGGCCAGGAGGAGCTGAATGAAGATGACTTTGCAGCTCCTCCTCCCTCCCTCTTTTGGGCCCCTCCAGCTTCATTGCAGTGGAGCAGTTAGACACTTTTCCCACAATCCCTGCTATGACATTTAGCTCATCCTTCATATTTACTGGGCCACGTGTGAGCTCCCTTATAAGAATAATGAGAATAAATACCCCATGCAGAGTCCTGCATATAAATTTCCATACTGGCTTGCATCTTCACTTATCATTCTTTCTTGTTATAAACTGTAAAAAGTGCCTGGATCTAGACTGCGAGCAGTTCCCCTCCTGCTACTTCAAAAGAGCATATTATTCATGTAATGAACAGGCTTAATGCTGGACTTGACAAAACACTGGGAAATACACTGTTGGGCACAATTCTGAACTGGCAGGGAACTGGACTGGGTGACCTAATAGGGCTCTTTCATCTCCAGTTACTTACGATTTTCAGTGCTAATTAAAACCTCACTAGCTAGTGGGGAAGAACATCACAGCCAATTCAAATAACTTCTGTTAAAAACTTTCCTTCTGTTTATTTTTTCCACTTGCCCACTTCAATTTTATACACATATCAGTTAAAAACACCTTTAATTACAAAAGCATCCAGCTATAAAACTACAGGACAAACAAACAAAGCCATTTACATGTAGCAGCTTGTAATAAAAGTGCAAAGGCCAGGAAATAAATTATTTGGCTTTATTAAGGAAAAAGAAAGTCATTTCTCTGGTACTAGAGCCCTGCAGTACTACCCAGGTTTCCAGGTGTTCTGGGGGTATGGCTGTGCTCTCAGCTCACCTTCTGTCTGAGATCTCCCCCAGCTCATGACAAATCTGGACACCGACATTAGTCCAGTGGTGACATTTTTTCCCTTAATAAACCATTCTTCAAATGTCTGCTGAGCAACTGCTTCAGTTTGGTGGCTTGCCAGGGAAGGGTAGCCCAGTCTGGTGGCCTTTGTCCTTTTTTTCATGTGTGATAGATGCCTGGGGTGTGGGCAGGTGTCTGGGGCTCAGCTTTTCCTGAGCCCTGGCAGGATGAAGAGGTCTTCTGCTTGAAGAGCACCTGGAGCAGCCTTGCTGGCCATGACTGCTGTATCAGTCCTTGACTCCATCGATGGACATGCTGCAGCAATGAAACACAGGCGTCTGCCCTCATAGTCTCAATTACAAACTCAAATGATTTCTTCTGGTGTCAAAATCTCTGGGAGGCTAAATGAGACCCTCAAAGAAAATGTCAAAAATCTTCAATTTTCTTGTGAGGACTTTAGCTATGAAAGAGACATTAACAGTGAAGGGAAGAAGATCACAGAATAATTTTGACTGGGTAGGACCAGTGAAGGTCCTATGGTCTAAGCTCTGTTCAAAGCAGGGCCAGCTTTGGAGTCCAACTCCGTTAAAGCAGGTTATTTAGGGATGTGTTTAGTCAAATTCTGAGTATCTCCAAGGATGGAGGCTCCACATCCTCTCTGGCAACTCATGCCATGCACATCTCCCATGTGGAGAAATCTTCTTCCTTGTTAACCAAATAGATTTTGCAATGTGTTGCTACTTGTGTCCATTTTTCCTTACCCATTCATTGTCCACCTCTGAGAGAAGTGTCAAAATAAATAATAATAAAAATGCAATAATAATACACCATAATAACCATAAAATAATTCAGACATCCAGTTTACTACCTGGAAAATATATATGTATATAAGAATAATATCCTTGAATTGTTGTTGTCACTACAGTGAGCACTATCTAGGAACAGACTAGCAGTATTTTCTTTCACCTTACTAAAGCGAATGTTTGCAGGAGAAACTGAAAAGTGTGATATCAATTAAAAACAATACAGAAGATTACAGTTGGTCACAGTAGATGATTAACTTTTATTTCCACGAGTGATAGCTGCCTTTAATCCAAGGGTACATTCATCAATTTGGACAAATTGGTGCAAAAAAATATACATATTTGTTTTAAAAAATCATCTCAAGCTGGTATTTTTTGGACATCTTATTATAATGCATTCAGACTTGTAAATCACTCTCAGCTCCTTGCAGAGAAAATCCAGTAGCAAAATTAAATATTGCTCCTTTGAAAGAAAACATGTCAATTTCACATTTGTGGCCTCCTGACCTTTTAGTAAAAATAGCTATAGTGCATTATCCCACTTAACCGAAGTCCTTTGCTATAGCTGCTACTGATGGGGAGATCCTTGATTTTGCCATTCCTGTTGCTAGCCTGTGGGGATCACAGGCCCAACAAATGAACAAAGACACTGCAGAAGTTTGGAATCTGAACTCCTTTTGGTTGGCATGCTTCCTGTTTCATCATCTGTTTTCTACACTGCCAGACAAACTGATGCAACACTTTGACAAGGGATGTCTTCTAGGCAGCAGGCTGGGGCATGGACTACAGAAGGTACTGTCTAGGGGTTTGGTACCACTATGGTTGGGATTCATCCCAACCAAACTACCTTTAGGCTTGACATGGAGAAAAAGGTTTCTTCCAGGATGGGATTCATCTTATCCTAATGCAGACCCCTTACACAACTTCCAAGAATTGCCCCCCAGAAGTGACCATTTCTGCAGGGGACCCAGGTGGTGGTTCACGCTTCTGAAGTTAGCTGAGATGAATCTAGCTCTGGTGACCAGCTCATGACTCTGCATGGGAAGAAGGCAAATGGGAACACTGCCCTGCTTGTTGTGGTGTGCTGCCTAAGACTGTCAGGTTAGATAGGCTATGATTTTTTGTGAAGGGTCAGAAACAAAAAAAGGAGTGAAAAGCTCAGGTCCACATGGGAAAAAGAGTTATTTCATTATCTGCAAAAAGGAAAAAAAAAAAAAAAAAAAAGAGAGAGAAAAAGAAAACTTTTATTCAAGCCAGACCATGGTGATAGTTGCAAAATATAATCTTTGTATTGGATGTCTGTTTTTTGTTTTGGGGGGGTGGGGGTTGAATGTGAAACAGTGAATGCTCTTTTTCAAAAGAGGTCATCATTTTTTTTTTTTTTAAAGAGTTATCCTTCTCCCCCCAGAAGACATTGGATTAGCCAAACTCAACCAAAATTCATTTTTGCTCTCCTGAAACAAATTTGTGTCTTGTCAAATAAAAATATTGCCTGGCTCTGACAAGGAAATCCCAAGGGAAGTGGAACATATGGAATGGACATCCTATAAGAAGATCATTTTCAGACAGAGGTGCTTTTGGAGAGGTGGAGTACTTAGTGAATATATATGGGAAGCCTTCATGTGCATGGAGTACTGTCAACTGTGGATAAAGACTGAGGCCACATGGAAAAAATCAAAGCTTATTTCAGGTGTCAAGAAACAGCAGTGGATTTTTTAAAGAAGCAGTGGATTTTTTTGAGCTTTTGGAGATGAGTGCTTCAGTACAGAAGGTCTTGCAGACCAGCAGGGTGAGCTGGTAGAGGTGTTCCATCATGTGGTGAGGTCTTCAGACTGTCAGGTGAGTTGGTAGAGGTGTTTCAGTGCACAGGGTCCTTCAGACCCTTGTGTGAGCCAGCAGGGGAGAGTTGTCTAACAGCAGGGATCAGGGGCTTAAAAACTGTCTAAATGCTGTTGTGGATCCTGTTGGTGATTTCTCTGGGACTCCGTTTTCTTCCTCAGAGTGGAAGTGGTGGCCTTCCTGACTGTGTGGGGTGAATTTGGTAGAGATTGTGCTCCCATGCTAATGGAGTTGGAGTCATATGGGTTCCTTGGGCAGTGGGTGCTGTGTCAAAGCTGCAGAACATACTGGAGTGCACTTGATAAACTGAATGCTTTTGCTCAAGATAGATTTAAAAATAAAAAAGAGAATGGAGAAATCTACTTTTTCCAGAGAGATTTACTTGTTATGAGTGGCATAGCAAACCAACATATCCTGAAGGTTCACTGTGCGGACACATGGGACTGCAGATGAACAACAGTCCACTGGAATGACAACTGTATCTTAAGACATGTAACATACAATTTGTTTATATCTTGATTTTCTTTTGTTCCTGCTACTTTTTTTTTTTTTTTTTTTTTTTTTTTTTAACATCGCCTGCAACTATTCTATGTGGTTGTGTAGAAAGTAGTATACTCAGAATGATGGATTTGTGCATCTTATGAACAGGAGTAGGGAAAACAGGTTGGAAATTACGTATTAAATGAATACATGTTTGAAAGAGAGCAAAACTGGAAAGAAGCTTATATTAGAGAGCATCCATATTAAAAGGTCCATTTTTGTTTCACTTTATTCTGTCTGTAGATACTTCTGGATGGATTATAATTATCATTCTTACAAAACAGTTTCTCTTTCCGATAAATTTTGGGTCAAGTTGTTAATATCAGATGTGTGGAGATGGCCAAATTCTGTAGAAATATGAAAATCAGAAATTCGATGGAAAGAAAACATTATTTTTGTTCCAGGATGTGGGCAAATGCTTTCGGGTGAAAAAGAGCTGAAGGGCAAGAAAAGTATACATTTTTGGCATGTCCCTCCAATATATCCATTGATTTATGTCAGGAAGGCAACAGGATACATTCCCATGACTTTAAAAACTCGCATGGGAAAAGGAGAACATTTTCATTTAAACTGAGAAGATAGAGTAAAACCTGCTTGGAGAGGGTTCAATGCTGTTGCAACCACTGAAGTGTGAGCAGAGGTAAGAATCACACAGGTTGTCTCAAGAGCTTTGTGTGCTTTTTTTTTTTTTTTTTTTTTTTTTTTTCCCTTTCTTTCATTTGGATGCTGAGCTGGACATAGAAGCCGCACGTTTTAATATTGGTAGCGTCTGGCTCCAAACCAAGACACGTCCAAGTCTGCTCATCTCTCACACAAATCAGGATGTGTAACATTACCCTGACAGATGTAGGAAGAAATATATCTCGCAGTAATTTTTTAAATTTTCCACAAAGAAATTGAGTTGTTCTGAAAGTGGATGTGACCTAAACACAGAGCCTTTCAGAGAGGGATATCTTCAGAGCACAACAACGGGCCAGGCAGCCACAAGCTGGCTGAATCTTGCCTCGCTGCAGGTGATTTGACATGGAAAGGGGAAAGACCTACCTTTTGTTTTACAAGGTACTTCTTCTGGTGTTCCCATGCTGCATGTCTCTGAATTCACAGCTTCACAGTGGCCACTTGAGTTGATTTTGGACTGGAAGACAGTCTATATTATGTCTGGGACAACTGGGCATACCCCAACATAAATAGCTGTTACACGTTTTTAAAGTGTTTTACTAGAGGACAGGGGATTTGAAGGAGGGAGAAGGGTTGATTTCGTCCAGAGAAATGCTCTTTTACAGCCTGCAGCCAGCTGGATGCTTGATGGGCTGCTTCAAATTGGAAAGAAGGGAATAAAATAATTATCCTTCCCTAAAAATTAAGGGTCCTAAATTGATTTCACTTAACTTCCAGCCTAAATGGAGTGACTTATGATTTACAGCAAGGTGAGATCAGAATCAGGCCTGAAATCTTGTTTTTTCTTTTTTTTGGAAGAGCTATTTTCATCCCTAGATGTCATGGACCTTTCTGGGTCCCATCTGTTCAGGGGTGTCTGCAGCATTACTCCATAGACAGGGTATTTTTCTGGGCAGAGATTTCATTCCACTGATGGTTCACCAGCCTTAGCGATACTGAACTAATACAGTCTATTTGACTACACATTTTGGGGTAACTTGGCCAGCGTGTGCTTTTCTATGGTCTTTAAAAGAGAGTTTTAGTGGTGGTGCTTGCTTATGAGAGCCAGATTTCCGGCCCTGAAAAGCAGCTTGCTCTGTTATAACATGCTGCTATAGATCTGGGAGTTTCCTTTATACTGTTTCTGTGTCTGATGTTTGATGTGGAAAGGACATCAAGTTCGTAGGGGAAAAATATATACAGATCATCAGTTTTCTTCATCTTCACTAAGAGTGCTGACTTGTGCTTTAATTCCAGCAGCTCTTCACTTCTAGCTGTTGTCCCATTGGAAAAAAAACAAAACAAAACAAAACAAAATCAAATCAAATCAAATGAAATGAAACAAAGCAGCCCTTGGTCTATATGATTTGCCCAGAACAAAATCAACTCAGGTACTCATTCCACAAGGAGCAAGTGATGCCTGCTACTTCTTTCTTCACGTTGCTTGAAGGAAATGCAATTCAGTAGGACAATACTAGGGAATGAGGGGTCTGAGAGCACATTGGAGAGGTTGGCAGAAATACAGGGGTAGAGGGACATGCATGACTGCTAACAGGGGTGCTTTGGATGACTGTCATTTCACTCCCTATTATGCACTCCCTATTATTTTATAGAAAGCAGTCAGATCAGAGATTTTCATCACTACTGTTACAAGTCAGTGTATTGCATCAGTATAGGTAGTCACCTCTTGTATCTGTGCAGTTCATGGTGGTTAAAGCGCAGCTCCAGACTGGGTCAGTTAATGTACCTAATAATGTAACTCCCAGCACAGTACCTCGATCTCTGTTGGTGCAGAAGGCCATCAAGAAGTGTCCTCTGCCTCCCCTTACCAGGCTGAAGGAAGAAACACAGGAGTTGTGCCACAGAAGGAGGGTACATCTCCCTGAGCCCAGGGATGAGATGTCTCAGCTGGAGGTTTAGGGCTCCAGGATGACCTACTCCTTTGGCACAAGATGATTATCCCCCCCTGCATCCAGATTTGGGGCCCCCAGCACAAGAAAGATGTGAATCTGTTAGAGTGAGTACAGAGGAGGGCTACAAATATGGTCAGAGGTCTGGAGCACCTCTCCGATGAAGGAGGGCTGAGAGAGCTGGGGATGTGCAGCCTGGAGAAGAGAAGATTCTGGGGAGAACTCTGTGGCCTTTCAATACTTGAAGGGGTCTTATAAAAAGGATGGAGAAGGACTCTTCACTCAGGTAGATAATAATAGGACAAAGAGGAATGGTCTTAACCTAAAAGAGGATAGTTTTAGATTAAACATTAGGAGGAAATTTTTCACCATACGGGTAGAGAGGCATTGTAACAGGTTTCCCAGAGAAGCTGTGGATCCCTGTTTAAGGCCAGGTTGAATGGGGCCTCAGCCAACCTGATCTAGTGGGAGGTGTACCTGCCTCCGGCAGGGGGGTTGGAGTTAGATGACATTAAAAGTCCATTCCAAGCCAAACCATTCTGTGATTCTGTGATTATCGGGTAAAATACATGAGCTGTTTGGGAACAAAGAGCACACTCCAAACACTTCTGTATTTGCTTTTAGCGTTAGCCATTGGAAATCGCTATGGGTGGGATTCATCTCCTCTAACTGCAGACATCTATGTCTGAGCAGAGCTGAGGTGGATATAGATATTGCCTAACACTGTGATGAGATTTGCCAGATGCATGGGGTGACATGCACCATTATGCCCATGCACAGATCAGAATAAGTGAGGAGAAACAGGCCTTCTCTGTATTCCTGTTCTTCTCTGCTCGTTACTGGATAATTGCCAGGTATGTTCATGCAATTAATTCCGAGTTAACGCAGTAGAGCAGCCTCCTTCAGTCTAGCAACCACCTCACCCTTCCCCAAAAAAGAAAAACAAAAAAACTACTGCCATCTTGTGTCCCACTGATGTTTACAAGTTGGAACAGGAGGAGGGACAGAGAAATAAAGCATTCAGTATTTAGGTACAATATGATTCTTTATTTAACAAAACCTGTAATTTTACTCTAGGCATTATAAATTGGCTCAAAGGGACAACTGGGGACCCTGAGGATGACCCTCGTGGGAGCTGATGGCAGTAGGGAGCCAGATCTGACTTCTCTTTGTCTCCTGGAAAACACTTGTGTACCCACTGGCTGCATGGAAAACTGTTCCTATTTTGCTCTTCAAACACACTATTTTGCAATGGTTTTACAAACTAGTCCCAACTGTGGTGCGGATCCCAGTCATCCGTGGGTTACAGATTGAGTGGTAGTACAGCAGCAAAAAGAGAGAGAAGAAATAATTCATGTTGATCTGGCTGAACATTTGTATTGTCTTTTCCTGATGAAAACACATTTTTAGGTCATTAAAATTTTTTGAGAGGGAAAGGAAAAAATCAAAACATTTTGACTTTTTGACTTGATACTCCAAAAAAAAATCTTTTGTTTGTTTTGAGATTTCTATTTTTAGAATCTGACCTAGCCTTAATTAAAAAAATAATAAAGTACTTCCCCTTCCTCTTTCCACTCCCTAAGAAAACAAAAGGCTTTGTATTTACTTTTGTTTGAAAGAAACCTTTTGTTAGATTGAAGTTTTGAAGTGCTTTGTTTTGGGTGGGGATACTGAGAATTATTTGGTTTTGGTCAACCCCAAGCAATTTTTGGCCAGTGAGATGAAAAAAAAGCAATTATTTGCTTAGTTCTTGTCATGAATTTGAGTACTGATGCTGCAAGCATGCAAGAAAATGATGTGTGTTGTATTTCAGCCGGACATGAATGTCTTTAGTGGCAACTTAGCCAAACATCTCCTATGAAGGAAAGAGCATTTGTTGAACAGTTGTGGGAAATCAGACGGAACTCTGTGCTGTGAAAAGAAGTCCATTCTTTCCTTTGAGCCTTTTGAGGTCCACAGCCTGACACAGCTGGGACATCATCTTGTGGGTGTGAGATATGAAGGCAGTGCCCACTGGGACTGAATCCAGCCTGGCTCTGACTGGAACAAACCCCAGGCAGCAGCAGAGAAAGTGAATAGACCTGCCTGAGGTTGAAGAGCAGGTGATTCAAATGCAGGAGTTAATTTTCCTTCTGTTTAGGGGCTGCCTTGGAAGTAATTTTAGGGAGCTTTCTAGCAGTGGACATACCATGAGGTTTTGCCTTTGTGTTCATCCATAAATCTATTTATGGTAGAACTCCACCATATTTTGAGCATAGAGTAGCATGGGCCTTATTCTTATTCTGAAACATATCTAAATGGTCTTTAAGTAAAAAACATGTCTCATCACAGTCAAATTGGATACACATATGCGTTTCCTATGACTTCAAGATGTCGTGCAGTGACAGGAAACAAGTGTAACGTGTATGAAAGGGGTTTTGAAGAAAAGCTGAAGAAATACAGGGGTCCCAGGTTTGTTAACACTAAACAACCTGAACAGCATGCATGGTATTGGAGACAGCTGAGTTATCCCTGCAGAATTAAAGCACAAAATGCCTGCGGATTATCATATCTTACATATGTTCAACATCAATATTTAAAGCTTAGGCAGTAGAAACATAGTACAGAAATGCACAGACGGAGAGAGGGGAAAATCGATCACTGCTTTTTGATCAGAAATACTTATAGCCCAAAACACAACTGTGCAGCTTCTAATCTGATATGACGTAGCACCACGCATCTGCTTTATGCCAAAAGCTCCAACTCGTCCTTTAAATCCCAACCTGATCATTAGAAATGCTTATCACTGGTATGCCAAGATTTCATGCTTGGTGCCCCACTCACATCATGCTTGCCCAGGGGATGCCCCAGGTGATGCTTTAACCCCTCCAGATGTTTTCTGCCACCCCACCCCATCCATCTGCAGCCCTTTTCTCCTTTGAAGCCCATCTCTGTCTGCGCAAGACCACTATCAAAATTTAAGGGGCAGGTGAGGACCTTGTCTTAGCTATTTATAGTTTAAGAGGGAGAAAGATGTGCAAATTTGCTTTTTTTTTTTTTTTTTTCTTTTTTCTTTTTTAATGCTACTTGTCCCAAATGGCTGCAGATGTGTAAATAGATGTAAGTGTTCCCACTTCCTTCAGAGACTGTTTTCTTCCATGGATTTGGCTTTCCGATTGTGCAGCAGTCATTGACTTCTCTGTGCCTTTGGAGAAAGTTGGATTTCCAGCTTCTAGGGAAGTTATAAATCTTGGCAACACATATCACAGTGTTTTGAGAAAGATAAAAATCTGCTCTTTCCACAGGTGATTTTCTGTAACCCGTCAGTTCTGCACTTTATTGAATAACTTGGTACTAAAAGCCAATGTGCAGTTATTTTAAAACTTTGCTATTAAATAGCGACCTTAGAGCCCTTCAAAGCCACAGATGAATTAGAATACCCCCCTTCTCAGGCAAAAATAATTAAAAATATATATTGGAAAAGCTCAATTCTAAGTAAACGTCACGTATCACCTAATTTCTCCCATGAAGAAATTCCTGTTCTTTCTTGTTAATTCAGTGCATGCTGCAGTGTGAGGCATACCTCTAACCCCCTTGCTCTCTCATGCCATTGCATCTTTTACAAACTCCTTTGGAGCATCACATTTCACTAAGATGCCAGCACGTCAATTGAAACATGCCTTTAAGTAGACATATATGGTACATGGCGTTGCTCAGCACTGTGTACCTGCTATGCAGTTTAGCAGTCAAATGGTTAAAGTTATTCAAAGGAGTTGGCAAGCTTCATGTGGCAAATTCACTGGAAATATATTTATTTTTACTGTGGAACCAAGTCCACATAAAATGTCTTGAGAGAATCTGCTTGTGAAAACCTGGATTAATAATGGAGAACAATAAAACAAGAGTGATAGTGGGAATCAGGCTCCAAAGTTTTGTTAGAGTGCGGTGTCTTTAAATTAGTTAAATACCTCGGTTTAATAAGAGCAAACTTTCAAACCATCACAGCCTTATCCAGAACATTATTAAAAGATTTATTACAGATTAAAATGCAATAGAAATCGCAGGCTCCACATTTTGACTGAAGCCCTTTCTGGAGCTTCTCCCCCAGGAGGAAGCAGCCAGCCTGAGAGTACCCCAGCCCAGAAAGCAGGCACCCCGTGCTGTTGTTTCCCACCATGATTTTGGACATTGCTTACCTACTTCCCCCTCTTCTTCTGGTTTTACCTGCAGGTTTGCTGCAGCCACAGGTTAGTTCACTCTGTTTTACAGCCTTTATCTAAACAAATTTCAAAAGATAAAATCTTTCTGCCAAGCAGGGACAGTGTTCCTGGATGGTCAAGTTGGGTTCTGCTTCTCAGCCCTAGTAGCTAAAAGTCACCCTTAATTATGACAGATACTAATTAAGCAGGAACAGATATTCAATCATCCCATACTCTTCCTCTTGAGGTGGAGGACTATTTTGCAGCAGACCCATCCAATTCCCCACTTCTTGAGTGTGCCTGCAGCATGAGCACAGTCCTGCTTGCTTGAGATTACACCCCACTATGTCCCAACAAACTTCATCTTCTTTCAGTTTCAGTGAGATAAAAAAGAGCAAATAAACCAAATAAACCATCACTAGGACGTGATGCTCATCTCAGACCCCTGACTGCCTTTTATTTGTCTCATCAGAGAAGTAATGGCTGTGCATGATCTTATACGAGCACAGGGGGAAGGGTGAGGAGTGCAGGACTTTGTGTGCTGATGCAGAGCTCTCACAGGAACCCCAGGGTTTTCAAATGAGAAAGTGCTTAGAGGCAGTTTATGTAGCCAAAAATGAGGTGGTAAATGGTTGTACTGGGGCCAATATGGGGGCAAGTTGGCGTGCCTATTTATAGGGCTGCAGTGCTGTCAAGCTATTTGATACATCTGTGGTTCTGTGTGGGAAAGCCCATGAGAGGTTTGGGTGAAAACGTGAAGCTCTTAAGGATTTTAATATGATTTGTACTGCCATTTAATTTTTAATAAAACTTTGAATAAAGTTGTGATTAAATGGCCATCATGAGTGGAAGATTCCACTTTTAACATAAAATGCAAGAGTTCCCAGAATGGGCTAAGATTGGTTGTATAATAGCGAAGTATGTACCTCTCCCTCAGATACATTGGATAATGGGTTCTATCAAAATGGAAAAAAGAAAGGTATAGATTAAAAAAAAAAATAAATTCTGCTGTGTAGTCAGTAGTTCCACATTTTGGAAGAAATTGCTGAGCTTCTGGCATCCTTAAATAATACCCTTTTCATATGATAGTTACACTGCTCCAAAGACAGTATAATAAACCATGCCAAAAATTCTTCTGTTTCATTTGCATGAAATTGAACTGACAGATATACCTGTCTATGTTACGTCCAAGAAAATGTCTTGTTAGAAACGTGTGAAAATATATTATATGACAGATGCTGAAAATGTTTCAGATACAGCAATAAATTGATTGTGGTTTCTGGACCAGATGTGAACTCTGTTTAAAATTCATCATGCTGGTCTCTATTCTAGCTCTGCACTTAAATAAATGCAGAGAAGTGGCTTTGCTTTTCAATGAAACCCATTATAAGAATAGAAGAGCTTCTTTCCATCTAATAAAGAATAGCACTGACAGTAAGGCTTGCATCCACAGAACAAGTATTAAAAGCACAAACTGAACTAAGAGAGAGCTGTGCCAGTTCTCAGTTTTTGCTTCATTAATGTGCATGAAAATGCTTGGCATGTCAAAGCCCCTGAAACCAAGAAGACTGCAATGTGCATTATTTTCAGTTTAGAGGGAGATTCACAGCTGTAAATTAACCAAGGAGGGGAAAGAATGCATTTTTTAAGAAGCAGTGTTGTTTGAAGGAGAATGAGCCAGTTACAAAGGTGCTGCAGACATGACTGGGTGCCTCGAATTGGTGTGTGTTTCCCAAAGCCTTTATTTTGTACCCATGTGTTCTCTTTCCCAGCTAAGGCGAGAGCCAGACTCAATTTTTTGGCAAACAGCTCGAGAGCTGCACTACCCCAGCTGGGCGATCCAGGCTGCTGAAGTCAGGTGCTCAGGCTGCCCCTTCAATCCACAAGCACCTCTGAAAACTAGCCCAGAAAGCCAACATGCTAAGGCTGGAAAGAGCAAAAAGGAAACAGTAGGCAAATGGGTGTTGGTGAGATCTTCCAGCCACCTCCTGCTCTAGCTCCACACCTCTCAGTCTCCTCATGGCTTGGAGATAGCACGTACCTTTTTCTCCAGAGATGACAGAACAGACCTTGCCCATCCTTTTGTGGCAGTGTCCTTGTTTAGGAAGGGGAAAACCTCTGTTGGAAAGGAGAGCCTGCCCTTCCCCTCATTGCAGCTTTCTGGGAGGGATCAGGTGCTTTTGGTCAGGGCTGGTTGTGCCCACATCCTCTGTGCTCTGTCCCCCATCTTTGCAACCTAATGTAGGTTTTACGGCTATTCCTCTACATCTACTAATTTCAGTCAAGTTCTTCTTGTAATTCATTGACAAATAATTTCTCTCTCTCCCTTTCTCTTCCTTAAGAGAAAACAATTTGCCTGTTCTCATTGCACACAGGAATATCTGCAAGGAAGGGAGAAAAGACACCTGTGGGTATTTCCCAGTATGTTAGAGGATAATTGAGGCTATCTTTTGATATACTGTTAAAGACACATGAATTCCTGCCTGATGTCAGATAAAGGTTTTCTTTGAGTAGAAAAGCTCCTCATGCGTGCTATGTCTTGCAATCACTAGCACCATGCCTTGTGTTACTGAAATATTAAGGTCATCAGACATGATAAATAGTGATTAAACGTGAATTATACTACTATCCACCTTGTTTTTCTTTTAGAGTTTTGCACTGAAAAATATTCCCCAAACTATGAGAGACCCTCTATTTCAAAAGATCTGCAGTTGTGATAGGCTGAGTCAGAACAGTTTAATTTACATGTGCGTGTGGAAATTTCTTTTCTGATGCGTATCTGCAGCTTCTTTATGTAATCACAACCACCCTCCTATCCTCCAGGGACTTCTAGTTGTCTGAACTGTCTGTCCGTAAACACTCCCAGTACTGGACTGTCTCTTTGTTAAATATATGCACAGCACTCAAACCCAGCAAAACCCCCAGGCCGCCATGTATGTAGCTTCTGTCCTTTCTGTAACTTGTAATCATATTGCAACTCAGGATCCCTGATTAAATTACGGTTGTTATGTGGGTTGGGCTTGAGGGTTTTCTGAGTTTTCTGCTTGTTTAGCACATGGCTAACGCTGTCAGTTAACTTCTTTGAGTGTCATGAGTGTTGTCACTGGTCTATAAACTCTCAATATTATAGGTTAAAAATATTAGTTAAATTGAATAGTTTTGATAGTTCTTATATTTGATGTGGGGTATAAGAATCTCTAAGGTTCATGTGACCTGGTTTTTCTCAGAAATCTTTTTTTTTTTTTTTTTTTTTTTTTTTTTTACAGAGCAACAAACAAATAAACAAATGTTAAATAGGAGTTTCTCAGAAGTTACACAAGCCAGGAGTTGGGCCTGTAGGAATAGCAATGTATACTGCAAAACTCATGCTAAAATCATGTTATTTGGCAGGATTTTTTTCCTATTTATGAAAAGATAGCTATAATCCCATCCACAAAACCACCACTGCCCAGAATAGGATTTAAGTCATGATTGATCAAATGTGAGGCCAAGAAGCCTGGCTGTCTTCTGATTTAACAAAAACAAACGCTTTCAAAGTTAAGACTGAAACTCAGCCCCTAAACAGTCCTTTACACATCCTGCTCCATCCAAACAGTCCTGAAGAGGGTTAGTTGTAATGGAAATGCTGACACAAGCTTAGCTGTAGTGATGCTGTAAGACACTGTTATGCTAATATAAGCATTACACTCTAAGAAAACATATTGAGCTAGTGATACATATTTTTCTCTTGAACAAAATTGCCACGGGAACAAAGGTCATATGCCACATGCATGCCAGTGTTTATAAGAAAGTGCGGTTTGTCCCACAAGTGACGTACATGTAGGGCGCTTCACAAGGACACACATTTTACCACCTTTTAGTAAAATAAGCTCTTAAATAAAAAACACAACAACAACTCGTTGGTGGTCCTTCCTTGGCTAGGCAAAGCTTGCTGTTGTCCTTCCTTTTTAAACAGTGCTTATTTTCTCTTGGAAGAGTTAATGACTGCTATCGGCAGCTACACAGATGGGCACAAACTGCTCAGAGGGAAAAGGAATCCCCTCAGACCCTGGGCCTTTTTTGCATCTCAGGAGAGTCTTTTCTGTGCCTCTGCCAAGGCTGAGGTTAAGGTTGTTGCCCAGGGAACGGGGATGTTGAACACCTTAGGAAACTCTATGGTATTCTTTCCAGCAGGGAATCTGGACATTTCTCTGCTCTGTCTTGATGCTGAACAATTTCCTCAAAGTACATATGAAAGTCTCCCTTTCCATTCTTTTTGTTTGTTTGTTTGTTTTTGTGGGCTAAATAAAAATGTAGATGTTACCCTCTCCAAACTGGCACCTCCATCAGGATGCTTTACCATTTTCCCTCTTGTTTTTGGAAAAAAAATGCTTCTTAGGTCTTTTTCTTCCAAGTGCTTTTATATGTCTCCTCTGGAGGGTAACACAAGGGTATACTCAACCAGCATCAAATACGGTGACCCCAAAATGTTACTCCTGATTATATGTTGCTGCTCAGTACCCTGTGGAGCTGGGCTGCAGTGAAGCTTAATTTCTCACAGTCTTCCCAGGCTTTAGCCAGCCTTATACCAAACATTATCATGAGCTTTCAGGCATGTGGAGCACTGGGCCAAAGCCTGGGGCTTTGGGATGGACAGTCTCCCTCCAGTTGAAGTTTTTAAAAAAGTGAGATAAAACAAGAAAATCCATTCATGTAATTGTCATCCTCTAATGAATCATGAATCCATGGGATTGAAAAGCTGTGTGTGCATGGGGGCCACTCATGAAACTTGTAGTGATGTCCTAATCCACTCACACAATCACAAAGTCAATAGGGCTTGTGTCAAAAGCATGAGGTGGCCAGGTATGATTTGCAATTCTGTCAGAGTGTCTCTGAACTCACATCCTCAGCTTCAATGAGCCCGTTCACCGTCACATATCACAGAGAGGGAAACTCTCCTGGTCTCTCCTGGGGACCAGCTGGGATTGACATTTAGGTTATGCCTGGAGTGCCCCAAGGAAGGTTTCTGAAACCCTCTTGTGAATCAGAAGGAGGAGGTGGGGATTCAAACCTCTTCAGAAAAAAGGGGAAAAAGAAGTGAATTTGGATTACTTATATTCTGGACTGCTGGGTTATGGGATAGGAAAGAGATGAAATGAATGACCTGCCTGGCCTTTTGTTCCCTCTACTTCTCATTCAAGTGGCTGAAAATGAAGATCTTCTCTGAGATGTGAAACAAAAGTGAAGGACACTTTTCAGTTTTCCCCATCCCTTTGTGCCTCAAGAAAATGATTTAGGTTGATCTGAGCTGAAGTTTTGAAAACCTTTTCTGGTTTGGCAGCCAAGCCCAAATGTTGGCCACTTGCACAGCTCTTGCTTCGTGAGCAAGAGTGCTTCCTGGGGACTGGCTGACTGCAGCACCGTGCAAGCCCTGCCAAGAGCACCAGCAGTAGGCCTCTCTAGAACAGATTGAATTCTTGACCTCAGAATATGCTATTTCTAGCCACATCGGTGTCCTCTCTTCAGCAGCTCAATTAAAACAAAAGCAAACACAGGTTTCAGCAGAAAGGGCGAGTCGCTGATGTTTGCGTACATGGAAGTAGCAGGACACAGGATCCTGGTTTGTGGCTGCTTCGATGGATTTGGAGGCTTCTTGAAGCCTTGCAGAAGCTCCTTTCAGCTCCACCCACGGCCTGGGGACATACTACTGTGTGCTGGTGTAAAACCTGCTTGGGACACACCAAAACATGCCAACCCCATCCAGCTGGTGTTGGAAAAGATGACTACCTCTGTCCCAGGTGGCTCCCCTTTCCTTTCCTGTGGGACATGGAAAACAGCAAGCATGGTGGCAGCATCTTGGATAGGGTCACAGTTTTTCCCAGCTTCTGTTTTCTGTCATGAAATTTGCTTTGGGTTTTTAATAGCAAAAAGGAGCTAAAAAGTGTGCACTTGCATGTAGAGATGATGGCAATGTTATTTATCGAGCCTCTTAGTTTTTGAGGAGTCTGAAGCATACTTTGACTTCTGCCTGTAGGATAACTCTGAGCTCAGCTGAATTTTTGCCCTGCTGTGAATCGTTTTAATGTGTCGGGAGTGTGCTAGTTAGCCACCCTTCTTTCTACAGCTTACAGTGAACTTTTAGATGTCACAGTCCATGCCCACTGGGTTTTTCCTGAATGAAAACCTGAGACTGTGAACTTTAACTCTTCTGGGAGGGCAGTGCAGAAGGTGAAGAACAAGTTTAGCATGGGTCGATAACCAGTGCTATTGAGGAAGATTTTATTCAGTGTGTTGAGCTGGAGTTTTGGAAGGGCTGACAGCTTCATGTCTGTGCGGATTGCTATGCTGAGGTCTTGTTACAAAAATGATGAAGGAGCGAGGGACCTGTGCCAAAACACTGTTAGCCAGGATGTCCTGGGTAAACAGAGATTTTTAGAAAGTGTTATTTATAAAAGTTAGCAAGTGAAACCATTGCATCAGTGAGGAATTCAACAACGCTGTTAAATTACCAGACTGAATTGACCAGTTGTGCATGTGGGCATATCTTCAGCTAAACGATACTGGGCGGGGCTGCAAACTCTCCAAAGTACTGTTATTTTCAAGCTAAACCTCAGATAACCTCCAGTCCTTTAAAAGTATCTGTTGCTGAAAATAAGTCCTCAGATAACCTCCATCCTTGGATAACCCACATAAAATCAAAGGCAAGGGACTAATAGGAGAAAGGGAATTTGGAAGTAAACTTGTCCTCATATTGCCTGCACATGTGAATAACATAGCGCTGCTGACTAGTGGCTATTTTTACATATAACCCATGTGCTATAAGCATGGAAAAAAGGTACTTTCCTTTGCTTAGCAGCATAGTCACTGTCTTGCTTGCTTAACCCGGTTGTCCATGGTTGACTCCCTGTAGAGTTGTAGATACCACTGGCACTTACATTAATGCCACTGGATTCATTATCTAGGGGCCCATTGATCTGTGTAGGTGTCAAACCGTCCTTGGTGAGAATAGACGGATCTCCGAAAAGAGTCCCCAAATGGTCTAAGTCCTTCTAAAGGGATTTCTGTCACTGCTACAGGGAACAGTGGTTTCTCCTAGCTGCCAGAGGAGTTTTAAAATTTACATTTGGAGTGACTTCTGCTATTTCAGGAGATGTCCAAAAGGCACACCTCACAGAAAAATAAAAAAAATAAAAAAAGGAAACCAATTTCTCTGTCATCTCAGAAGGCACCCTTGCACCCTTGCTACCCACTTCAGTGTTGCAACTCCATCTGTGGCCAAACTGCAGAGCAAGGTGAGGAAGAAAGAAACCATCGAGAAAACACGCAGCCAGATGCACACCAGGAGGAAAAATCCAATACTTCCTGGTTCCTGCAGGTGAGCAGCTGAAGCCCCAGCACATTCAATTCAATTATGGTCAAAGGAGCATTTGATAGTCCTTGTTGAGTGAATATACTGTCCCCCAGGGGAAGAGGCTGCCTGTCACTTAGTGAACAAGGTCAGAAGAAAGTGTCTGTGCTGTATGCACACTTCCCTGGATGTGCACGGCCTTTTGTACAAAGCAGGGAGATTGTCCACAGCGCTTGGTAAATAGTTCAGCTAAGTACAGGGGTACAGAGGTTTGATAAAGCAGTTTGCTGCCCCAGATAGTTCCTCTGGGTGGGATTTGGCAGCTCTAATGGAGGCTGAGAGTAAGGTTTGAATTCATTCATCTGACAATAGAAACCTGAGCCAAAGCTAACATAGAGTTTTATGCTCATTTACAGACCTCTACAGACTAAAGGGTTCATAAAGGAGTTCACTGATACCTTGTTGACAATGGTGATGAAATACCCTGACTTGTCATCCTGGGAGATTTCAACACACACATCGACAAGACTGCAGATACAAAGTCCCACAAACTCACCTCCTGGCTTTCCTCCCAAACACTCTCCTGGTATTTCTACACTGACATTTACAGTCAGCCTCGAAGGGTCTCCTTTGCTGGGTCTGACTGGTGTGTGTCACCCTACCAGCCGGCTGCACACAGCAGGAAGCTGGGCGTGATGAAGGACATGCTCATGGGCAGTGCCAGGAGGAGGCTGGCAGCCAGGACCATGGGGTGTGACCATGCTGAATTCCTCTGCTTAATGCCTGCAGAGAATGGGATGGTCATGAGCAACTGTGGAGCTGAGCTCCTACAGATTTCTGAGTTTTGCTGTTCTTGGTGGCCACAGTATGTCTCTTTATATGGCCTAAGCTTAAGGATGACATTAAGGTCACTTCTCACAATCAGTGTTGATCATCATCTCTGATTCAATCCATGTGCTCTTTGATGGGCTGTAGACTGAACTTCAATAATGTGGACCATCCCTAGGGGCTGTCTTCAGCACGAGGCAAGCAAGATCCTCTCCAAGCAGCCTTCTGGATGAGAGCAGCACCACCCCTGCAGGTGGAGGCAATGAAGACCTGGGAAGGTCCTCTTGCTCTGCATAAGTCTTATGAAGTCCTATTTTAGTCAGACATTTCATTCCCTCTTCCAGTCCTGGGACCTTGGGGTTGTCGCCCTGCTAGGCTGGAGAGGAGGGGTATGGAGAGGGAAGCCAGGGGCAGAAACCATGGTGGCAGCACTGAAAAAAACACTTGTCATGATGACTCTGACTCTGTCTTAGGTGATGTGGCATGAGAGGCCGAGGTGTCTTCAGCAGCAACAGCAAAACAGCAAAATGTTCCTCATCCTCCAGCAGGGAGATCTCCAGCAGAGGTGGTTACAAGGAGAAGCCAAGGACTCCAAAGGTTCACTAACGCCCAGCTGGATGTCCAACCAAGAGGGGGTGAAGAGAGGCAGAGGTTCGTTACCTTTTAACATGTATTTTCTTCATTTCCAAACCACTTGCAACCGTTGGGAGATACTTCTTGGCAGAAAACTGAATTAAGCTCCTACCCACATAAACTCTTACAGATAAATTTGAGATTAAATCAAAACACTCAACTATAGATATTTTCTTTCTTTTCTTTCCTTCCTTCCTTCCTTCCTTCCTTCCTTCCTTCCTTCCTTCCTTCCTTCCTTCCTTCCTTCCTTCCTTCCTTCCTTCCTTCCTTCCTTCCTTCCTTCCTTCCTTCCTTCCTTCCTTCTTTCTCTCTTTCTCTCTTTCTCTCTTTCTCTCTTTCTCTCTTTCTCTCTTTCTCTCTCTCTCTCTCTCTCTCTCTTTCTTTCTCTCTTTCTCTCTCTCTCTCTCTCCCTCTTTTTCTCCCTCATTCTTTCTTTCTCTCTTTAGGAGGTAGTGCACAGGATTTCCTCATTTTAAATTTAGTTCTTTTTTATTTATTTTTTTTCCTGACTGTTTTGGTTTCCTAGTGAACAGCCACGGATACTTTATGCTGCCCTGCTACTGGAGGAGTAACTGCAGACGACCAGACCTAGTTGCTGAAACCATGATGAGGAAAAAGTCCCGTTGGTTCCTGTTGACAGAGATAGCTTGTTGCTAGTCATTTAGGCCTTTGACATGCTTGTCAGAACAAAGCTGTTAACTTAAATAGAGATACACATTTTTTTAATTACTTGCTAGAAAACATTTAGCCATCATCCCCAAATCAGTGAATCTTGTCTCACAGGTGCAGTTACCAAGAGCTTTTTTAACTGTTTTTATTTTCATCCAAGCATAACAGAACTTGACTCTAGATCACATACCTTCTGTTACTGAAATCTGAGTAATGCATTAAGTAATGGACGAATCTGTCTGGATTGACTAATGTGGTTACAGGAGTTTATTCCGATTTGAGATGCATGAGTCTGGGATGAGAAGAGCCTGTTTTAATAAAGTGCAGCTAGATACCTGCTGAGGACCCTGGGGAGAAAAGGGGTGGTGAGGTACCCACACTCCCCACCTGCATGTGCCACACACCCACCCTGTCTTGTCTTTCTCTCTCTCTCTCTCTTTTTTTTTTTTTTTTGTCATTTTTCCTGGAGCGCTGCCTAAAGGAATGAATTAAGCCAGTTAGGGCCTGGTTTGGTGTTGTGATGTTTATGGCCCCAATAGCGTGATGATTGTTTTATGATGTTTGTGTTTTGGCATCAGTGATGCCATGATGTTTGCACTGCGATGTTGTCATCCGAGGAGGGCAGGGCCATGACTGCATTACATATATACATCCCATACGTGGTATAAAATGTACATATAAATTGTACAAATGCAGCGTGCTCGGGCTGTGTGTTCAGGGGCCCTCATCCTGCAAACAAGTGCTCGTGAGGAACAAAAGTGTGCAGCTCTTGCCTGCATCTTCAAGAAAACTCTCCTTGGTGAGGTGAAGGGTGGCCTTGAGGCCAGGGCTCATGCCCTGGACATGGTGACATGCCCATGTGGGTGGAGGTGGGCACCAAAATGGCTCCAGAGCGATGCAATATTGCTGTGCATATTCATCACCCTGAGAAACAAGGCATCCTTCACAGCCTGAAGGGTGCAGGCCTCGCCCCGGCTCCTGCTGGTTCCCATCCCAGGGGCTGCTGGAGCCGGAGCAGAGTGACAGGAGACGGAGAGACTGCGGGAAGCAGCAGTGCAGCCCGAGGGAAATAAGACACTGCATTTCATCTGAGGAAAAGCGTTTCTCAGGAAATACCCTGACTACTTGGTGCTCACAGATATGTAAACCGCAATTTTTTTAATTTTTTTTTTTTTGAGCAATTTTCCTCCCACTTCCCCACTAGGCCATTGGACAAGATACTGATTCCCTGCTTATCTTGTGGGCCTTTGAGTCAAACACCAGCCATGTTTCTGCAACAGTGACCGCATGTGAGAACTGTGCATTTCACATTTCATGGTTCTTTTTTTTTTTTCTATTGTTATCAAACTTTTGTAACTGGTTTCTATTTTGGTAACCAACGTGTAATCTGTAAATGCCAGACCTCTGGTCCCATCCACAGGGCAGATCTAAACGTCCTTCTTGAGCTAAGCTGTATTTTTTGCTTGATCTGTCGGCACTCTTACCGCATATGCTACAACAAACCAAGTGCCTTTGTTCTCCTAAAGCAATACTGCCCCAGGCTATCCTTCCAGTAGACATTAGTTCTTTTGTTTGGATAAAAGGGTGTCATCACTCATTCACTATGAGAATATGATTCAGCCCTGTCTCTTCACAGTCACAGCCCCATCTTCATAAATACTTGGTTTTACAGCATATTGTATCTGCATTCAAATGGCTGACATCAGTGGGCCAAATTCTGCCCCGACATGAATCTGCTTCAGTCCTGTTCATGTCGGAAGATTTGTGGGGAGTCTAAACCAGATGAAAGTATGATCTGTATCCAGTCCTATTTCAATGCATGCTTTCTCTGAAGATAATGAGACATAAGAGTGCCAGCCACTGTATGGAACTACTCTCACATCAAGAACAAACAGTAAAAATAGTTAAGTAAACTCATTTTCCATCAAGTCTCTCTGTTATCATGGGATCACACATGCCTTTGCAAATTTACCACGCCACAGAGAACTTTGTAAGCAAGAAATGGGGTGATTTCGTGCCTGCCTGATGACCATGAAGACTGAATTTGAGACCTCTGCAGAGAAAACCATGTGTCTTTGAGACAAAATCCTAGCTCTATCATCTCAAATCCATCAAGACAGAACAACTACAACAAATCGGACCTGGACATTATCCACAACATCTGGACCAGCACCCTGTGACACAGCAACATTCACACTAGCACATCCTCCCCGCCCTGGTTTCCACACAAAGAAACCTGATGGTATTGGCCTGCTGGCAATGACGGTGTGTCCCAGCCAAGTCCTACCCCAGGGCCAGGCTGCTGCAGCATGTCTGTCACTCACTGGCTGATCAGGTCTATTCATGATCCCTGTAGATGAGCTGGCAAAGGAGAAGTTGAGAGTTTCTTGATGCATGTGTTATATTTATATTACTGGGATTTAAAGGAATGTATTACAAACTTTTAACAAAGTCTTCCCTGAAAGTATCTTCCATCTGAAATGGCAGGGGTCTAAGCTGCAGACTGTTGAAGTAAAAGTGTATTTTTCTGACTGCTTTCCTTGAACTTTGGGTTCGTTCTTACCAAGGAAGCTCCTTAGTGTGGCTGTTATTTGACTTCGGGTAGGTAGTCAAAATGTTGTGCTCACCTGAATTTACTGGAAGTGCACATTTAAAACTTTTCTATTACTTGTTAATTCATCCCTTCTCTACTGTAATAAGATTGCAATTTCTTCTCTTCTGTATATGGGTAGGGATATCACTGAAAAGCAGTGAATAATAATAATTAGTCAGCATCTGCTAGGGCCTCTTGGTCTTCTGAAATATCAGATTTGTTAGGAGTGTTATTAGGAGTGTTATGTCTGTAAGGCATGGATTGGTGGATGCAATGGCCTCTCTCTGCCCTTAGGTTTCATCACTCTCTGATTTTCCAAAGTCCCTTTAGTGTACAGCTGTGTCCCAAACTGGATCTCCGCCAGCTCAAGGGAACAGCAGAGTTGCAGGAAGACTTCTATTCTAAAATGTATAAAAATACTTTGACTGCAGTAATTTATCTTGATGCTGGGTTTATTTAATGATAGTGAGGGTGTGGTGTAAAACTCCATAGTTCTTCTTTTTTATTTTATTTTATTTCTTTTTTTTTTTTTTGCAAAAAGACTCCTAAATTTTTCTGCACTAGAACTAAAAGATACGAAGAGATACAGGATACGAGTGACTCTAAAATAATTCCTCACAACATCTGTTAACACTGAGACGAGCTAATGTTACTTTATTTCATGAACTAAGGAAGTGGAAAAGAGCCTTAAGGAAAACACATTAGGATAAGCTTAAGGAAGAACGTAGAGCATATGGTGGCACATGGGTAAGGAGGCCTGGGTTACTTCGGCTAATAACTCACCCAACACATTTCTCTTCTAATTTATTAATTTCCATATTTACCTTAAATTGCTTTACACAAGAATTTCCTAGACCAAGCTGTGGCTTTCCAGTGTACTAGAAGGTTTCTGTTTGGTGTGGAAGGATTTGTGATCAGACAAACATTTCATGGACCTGTAGGTAATGTGTTAGGGAGCCTTCCTGACATCAAAATTTATTTTAAGCAAAGCTTGTCCTAATAGTCAGGAAAGCCTCTAAAAGCTCATCAGTTGAGTCTTGAAAGCTTTTTAGAGGCTAGTCCAATGTCCACTGAAGCCAGCGGAAAGGCTCCCGGAGATTTCAGGATATATTTTATTGGGACACTTGAGTGAGGAGTTGGCTAAAGTGAGCATCTGCTTTGAAGATGTTAACATTCATGGGACTGCACAACGTCCATAAATGATGTGTTCTAGTACCAACTTAGTTTATTTTATTAAATAAGAGTATTTTTCATAAATCTGCTGACAACTTTACCATGGCAAACACAGTTTTCAGTTCTGAGCTGGGCTTGGGAGGCAATCAGTTTGTTGTTAATTAATCTGATTGAAAAATTAATGGGGCACATAACTGGTTGAATGGTGTTGAAAGACTTTATGGTTCTGTCTGTTCATTGCTGAATGATGCAAATGCATTGGATACCTTATGGGAAAATGATGGCAAAAACTGTGAAGTTATTGAGCAATTACAGTGATTTTTTTTTTTTTTTTTTTTTTTTTTTTCCCCAGTTTGAGAGCTTTCTGGGACATACAGATAGCAGTGCTGTAATGAATCCTAACCCTTACTTTCCAGGAAGGGTGATGAGACTTTGTGGGGATTCTTGCTTGTAAGTATCATCATAAAAATAGGACCTGCAAGGCTTTCTTTATGATTCACCACAACAAAAGACCTTTTGTTTCGAAAGCCAGACAAGACTGGTAATGGACTGCATACTTGACTAACACGTCATGTACAACCCCAACCACTTAAAATCATGGAAAATTCAGGACATCATAAATCTTACACCAACTGCATCATTTTATTTATTCAATTTTTTCAGATATTTAAAATAAATAAAATATGTTCCTACATAGGCTCTAAGCACTCTGCCAACTTACAACAGCAAAACCAAAATGCAATATAATTGACTCACTCCTTCTAACAAATTGAAGTAAATAAACACTGGCGCCCCATTCATCAGCCAGTCCTCTTAAGGATCCTCAAAGAGCTGCTCCAACACATGGGTCTTGTAGCATGTCCTAAAAGTCAATAAATACAGATGGTTTCAGACTGCAGGGAGGGATTTATGAAGCCTAGTAAGCTTTTGGGGAGTATCTTGCTGGCTACACCTTCTCTGTTATATTGAAGAGAACGTAATCCAGTCATTGGTGCTTCTAGTGTCTGTGTCTCTGAGAGATGCATCACAGAGTATTTGTCTTAGGAAGGATCTTCCCTGGAGGCTCTGAGCTTCCTAGGCCAAAACCATCATATTCAAATCAGTCAGTCCCCTCAAAAATAGCTGAAGTGGATCCCAGAGCAGAGATGCGCTTACCAGGTGTGTGATTGCCTTTGCTCCACAACCTGCTTCCAATTAAACTGTAATGTAGTCCCATGTAAAGGGTATGCTTCAAGACTAAGCCAGAAATGACAAAAACACAGATGATGGGTGCAAGTTACCCATCTGAAAGTAAGAACTGTGGCCCCTTGGGCAGGTATATGTAATAAAATCTCTTAGACACACTGTCAAGGGTGAATGTAGTCCAGTTGCAGGGAGAAGACCTTATATGAAAGAGGGTCTCTGTATGAAGGATGTGCTGGAGGCTCAACAAGGATGGCACCAGATAGCAGAGACAGTACCTTAAAGGGCTCGTAAAAGCTGAGGAGGTCTTGTACTACCAGGCTTGCTAGGCTTTGTTACCCTGCATTCAAAGACACTATGATGACAGTCTAGAATGAGTCCGGTGGTCTCCTAGGATATTATTTTGATCCCTAAAGCAGAGAGAGACAACCTGAAGAGCATGGCAGGGAAGTGAAATGCAGGCGAGTGGTGTAAGCTGCCTGTCTTTGAAGGTAGAAGGAGGTCTTTGAGCATGTTTGTCTACCTTCTTTGAGAACTACACAAAGGCTGTGTGTTTTTCACCCAATGGAAAGAGAAACAATTTCTTAATGGAGGGGTTGGCTTGAATAGACAGAAGGATATTGGGGTAATAATAAAGAAGGAGTTTAAAAAAGAGATCAACATACTTTCACTTAGTAAAAATCAGACTCTACAGCAAGTAAAGAACAAAAGTTGTCCAAGGACACAAGGCCAACAATTTATTTCATTCCTGACTCATCAGTGCTGGGTAACTGGTCATATATTTCTTATAACAGTGCCAAAATTGGTTGAGATGGTTTGCACAAGTGGAATAATAATTGTTTGGTAATAATTAATAATAATTAGACAAATGTGCACAAAGATTTTTTTTTAATCATGACTTAACTAAATAATCATTTTGGGATTGTATGAAATATTTTCTCATTTTAGGTGTGAATGATGAAAAATGAAGATACAACTTTGGCCAAAAAAAAAAAATAATAAATCACTACAGTCTAGGAGTATTTAAAACTATATATATATATATAGTTTTTTTTTTTTTTTTTGTTTAAGCAGAATAGAATTGGAAAGCAAAGGCTGGATATATTAGGAGGGTATTATTGAAAGGGTCATTGTTCAGAGGTTAGGATGCTCACTCAGGACAGCAAGTGTTAAAACTTCCTTTCTGCCAAATGTGGAGCAGAGACTTGAGTCCATCCGCTCCTAACTGCTCTGCAGAGCTTTTATGTCTTCTGTGAATATTTCAAATGCACTGAAGTTCAGCAAAAAAACTGATCTCATTATGACAGATGATAGAGAGAAATTGATTACTGAACTGAAGCAAATGGCTGCTTATATGCACAAGCTTATGTCTTGATTATATTTGTGTGCAAAAGGAGTAAAATACAAACCAGTAATATACATTCTTGGTTCTTTAAAAAGGCCAGTTTTGTAAATCTGAAAACAATTATAAGCCAAATCTACTGGGAGAATTTAAACAGAAAAATGTGAATGATAATTGCAAACTGTTTAAAAACATTTTTACTAAAAAGCCATACTTGTTATAAAAAAAACAACAACACAGCTTAAGTGAAAGCTGGTCTATTAAACAAAAACCCACATGTAACAACTGAATGAAAGAGTGAGGCAACAGAAATTAATCTAAATCAGAAGATAGGAATGGTGATAAATTCATAAAGGAAACAAAAGAAATATAAGAAGAGTTTTTTGATGTATGTTGGGGTAGAAAATCTATCAGGGATGTTCCTCTCAATACATAAAAGTGGTGGAATTATCTATACTAACAAAGAAAAGACAGGAATAGCTTTCTGCTTTGCTTGGAAAAATCAAGTTAAAATTAATAATCTTCCAATTGTGATGATGTATTTTCCATTGTGACAATAATTCAGAAAAAGCATTTAAATATCAGCTCCTATAGTAGATGTGTTAAATGAGAGGCTTGAACAACTTCTGTCCAGAAGTTTGAAAAGAACAGGTCAAGAAACTCCGTTGACTGTAAATAATGGTGTTCTAGAAGACAATGTACACGAGAAAAGTTTAAGAGGACTAAACAGATAATGTTGTTTTGTTATTTATAAGACAAGTATGGGATCAGAGCATTATTCCTATGCATTTCCACTTGATTTTCTCTGGTTTTGGAGAAATCATAGTTGATGTTGGACCCTGCTAATAACTCCATGAGAGAGATTATCATAGTACAAATTTTAATAAGTGTTTATGAAACTAGCTTGATATTTTTTAAAACAAGATTATCATTATGGTCAACACAGCTAATTGTATTTTATGTAAGGTACTTGGATTTCTGTATGACATTTAGCTTTGTGCATGATGAAAATTTGATTAAGAAAACAAATATTTCATTAATTATAAATCCCAATTATGCAGATATGAAAACAGCATGTCACACTGAAAGCAGATTAAATTCTGGCATACTGAATAGTCTGAAAGTGCAACTGATCATTGAAAGTGGTCATTTACTTGATGCTTTACACAGGAGAAAAAAAGATGTCAGAGTGATAAATAAAGGTATGGAGTAAGCATCTCCTGGACTGGTTGAGAAGATGGATATAAACTAAAGGCTTTTTAAAAATTATTATTTATTTATTTATTTTTCAGTAGTATTTCAGTAGGATCCCAGGAATCACCAGCCTTGCCTGCATTAGCAAGTGATTTGGCCAAACAGGACTGGAGGAGCAGGCTGAAGCAGCTCATGCTGGGGTTGCCTCGCCACTGCACCAAATGGGGGTGTTAAGGTGGATGTGGCCACTGAAACTACAGAGATAGAGGGAATGGGGATGTCATGTGAGTCGGGCAGGAGCTGCCAGGAGAGGTTGTCCCCCAAAGGGCCAGTCCTGAGACTGCTAAGTAGGAAATGGGAGGCTACGTATTCCTTTGGCATCGCCAAGACCGCTCCTGGGTTGTTCTTCATGCTGATTTCCACAGCTGAAGAAGGATACTAGATAGATTGGAGAGGGTTCAGAGAGAAAAGCCATGGGAATGACGAAAGCTCTGGAAAACACGTCTTATTGTGGTAGACCCGAGGAGCTCACTCTGTTTATCTAGCAAGAAGAATATTAAGGGGTGACTTGATCACAATCTATAAATATCTACGTGGGGAACAGAAACTTGATCACAGCTTACTCTTTGCTCTGGCAGACAAAGGACACGATAAGATCCAACCACCGGATGTTGAAACTGGGCAACCTCGGAGGAGAAGAAAGCAATGTATTTTTAAACAAGAAGACAATTAATCACTGGGACTGCTTACTAAAGGTTGTGGTACATTTCCTATCCTGCGCCATCTTTGAACATAGGTCGAGGCTCTTTATTAAAGACATGCTCTAAATTACTGCTTAACAACCTTCCCTTCTCCCTCCCTGCCACACAATCACTGAACCCCTTCTGAAAAAATAAGAAACACACAGATGGCCTGGTAGAGTGCTTACACAATGGCTTTCATTTGCAATCAACTCAAAATTAGGATAAACTCCGAATGTTTGTTTATTCTCTTTATTTCCCCCAATTTTATTCACTTGTTTGCATACGGTGAAGTTCACTTGCACACAGGGGCACACACACAGGTATATCTGCCACTGTAGAGCTACAGATATAATGACTGAAACAAAATTTAGAGGCAATTGATTTGCTAGATTTCAAACATGTTTTGTTCCCATCTGAAAATGTACAGGTTCCACTAGTAGTAACGTAATAAAAAGTTTCATATCAGTTTTTAAAAAATCTGGCTTGAGTTGAAGTCACACAAAATGAAACACTTGGTTCAAATTTTTCTCATAGGATTTTTGTGTGTAGCAAAATCAAAATCTTCCTGTGGAAAAATTCAGTTTTGGAGGAAGTGCATTCCCATTAGAAAATATCCACCCCAGGCAACTCCAGTAACGATGGCCTTCACAGACAGACGGAGAGAGGGAGTGGATTTCTTAACACTCTCTAAGGCAACAGAGAGAGAACTGAGCTTCTCCCTTCCCTTTGTTTTAGCAGTCAAGTTTCCTGCCGCTTCTCATGTACAAAACCCATATGCGTATGCATTTATTGCTTGGGCATCAAACTGATAATATATTAAAAGGATTATGATTTACTGCTGTAATTATTGGCCTCCCAACTTTCACCCACAATTATTGTGTGCATATATCTTCTGGCTTGCAAAATCCCCACTTGCCCATATAAACGATGTGATTGCATTACTCGGTACTTTCTTTGCTGCCCTAACTGCTCATTAGAGCGAACACCTCAAAGTGTGCATGTAAATATGTCGGGACTGCTTGGGCTATCTGGCTCACTCCCCCTCTTTCTCTCTCTTTGTTGCTTTTCCCTCTCTCCTCTTGCCATCAACCCACTTTTTTCCTGCTATTGTATATCACACTGTATTTTTCCTCCCATTTTTCCAAGTGTCCAAATGTTCCCGTTTGATTTATTTATGTCTGACACTATGTCAGAGTGCCCAGTTCATTTCCTCTGGGACCATTCTGCTTTTATCTCTTTTCATTTGGATGCTCGTTTCCTCCCTCTCTGCTCCCCTACTCAGCTTCTCCAGTTCATTTTCCTCCCCCCTTCTTTGCTCTGATGCTATTTTTTCCTCCCTTAGTCAGATCTCTTTTTCTTCTCTACCTCTTGCCGTCTTCTGCTTTTCCTCTGTCCTTTATCTTTTGCCTTCCTTTACGTCCCTCTTTCCTGTATGACCCCGTATGATTCAGAGGGATCACTTCGCTCACCTTGCCTCTTCTCTGCAAAGCAGCTTCTCCCTGTAGTCCTGCACTTCTCTCTGTCCCTTTTCCTCCTCTCTGATCTTCCTTTTCTTGCCTTACTTTTTTTCTTCTTCATTTTCTGTGCCTTCTGCCTTTGCCTGTTCTGAGGCTTATCTGAGTTTTTTTTTGCTTCATGGGGATATGCTCTGCTCCTCTGGTTGTCACTGTGCTGTCCCAGGTCTCCCCCCAGCTTGATCCCAAGTGTCCTTGGCACAAAACAGAAGTGTTAAGGAAAGGAAATCAGAGGATGCTATTGCTGGACACATCCCGGGGTCCGGCCAGTGCTAATAGGCAAGCGAAAGCTCCCTGAGGGCCACTCACTTCCCTCCTGTAAATCCGCACGTGGTCTGAAGGGATACTTTATGAGGTGCCTCTGTGTACTTGATCCCTTGTATTTTTTACATGCTGTGAAGCCTGAGGCTGTCCTTCGCAGCTCCTGCAGTAAAGCAGGGCCTCAGGATCTGCAGCATCCGTGGGACACCGCAGGTAGCGAGTTTGGCTTTCATAAAAGTCACAGGTGCTTTCATCAGGGAGCTGTTATGCTGCCCATGTCTGCCCTGCCTGGAGCACCACTGCCAAGAGCCCAGAGCCCAGGCAGGAGATGGGTGAGGTTGGTCTGACAGAGCTTCATCTGTTCGTCCTTCCAGCATTCATGCGCTGCAGCTTTTGGTGGGCTTCTGTCCTCTGCCAGCACAGGATAGCGGCTGTCACAGGCCCTTTGTCCCCTCTCTGGTCATCAGCCAAAGTTATCCCACCAGTGAAAAGCAAGAAATAAACTTGGAGAGCAACAGGCCTTAGTGCAGAAGGACTTAAAGAAGGGTGCAGAAAAGAAATTCATGGTAAGACCAGCTGCTGTACCCCCTTCATGGCCATTCACTCCTACCACCTGGTGCCCACAGAGCGTCTCCTCTGCCAAGTGGCAAAGCACCCTCACACAAGAAGGATTTGGTCCATGAGCTTGCCTTTCCTACGCGTGAAATGATAGAGGGGTTTTGGGGTCTCATCTTTATGTCCTGGGATGTACAACTGCTCTGTGAAAACCAGCATCTCTTTAAGCCCCATAAATACCACCAGAATGATTGTTTATAGTTCTCTGGAAAGAGATGTTGGTTAGTGACTTTGAATAAATAAAAAAGAACTGGACATGCTCCCTAATCTCTGCTTTAAAAAGCTTGAACAAGGTGTACATAGTCTGTAGGATTTTTAGCAAATAAGAATATGGATGTCCCCATCCCCCCTCTCTCCTCCCCCAGTCTGAGGATGTTACAAAAAAAAAAAAAAAAAAAAAAAAAAGAGCAAACTGGCTACAGACAGAATTTTTAGTCACTGTCCTATCAACTAGTGATTATCAGATTGTCTGCTTGTAATGGCATATCCAGTCATACGTTTTCCCCATCAGACCCAAAATAAATGAAAGGAGGAAATGAAGGAGTGTAAGAGTCCAGCACTTCATTCTTCATACTTCAAGAGCTGCAGCAACAAATGCTAAGGGAAAATTCCCAAGCGAGAAATGATACCAGTTCAAGGTCACATAAGTTGATGTGTGGAAGTACATTATAAGAAAACTAGAAGGCTATTTTCGGGACTGTCATTGTTTACTGAATGCTTGGAAAGATTGTTTTGATGTTCTGTGCCTGGGCTCTGGGTTAGCAGTTTAACCAAAGTTTCTAAAGCAAAGGGCTGGGAACCGGGTGATTCTGTACTCTGCTTCTGAGGAACAGAGGATAAACTGATCCTTCTTTTCCAAACTTTGGAAAAGTTGCTATTTTCACATTCAGGACCCTCAGTGTTGTATACTCCTAATGGCACTGCAAAAAAAAAAAAAGAGCTAACTTGTTAGTGTGATGAATGTTTAGTGGGGAAGGACTATGCTTATAGTGCTGCAGTCCCTCACTAAAAGCAACATGGAGCCTCATTATCTGAGGAGAAAGTGTGTCTGAGGGGGGCTGGACCTTGGAGAAATTTGTACTTTGTGGAACTCCCCCATGTAGCATTGAACATAAGATGCTGCCATCCTCCTCCAGCAGCACAGGGTATGGGGCTCTTCCATGTTCCCCCTTCCTGTTGGGGCTGCCCACGATGAATCAGTCCTCATGGGAACCAGGGGGAGATGCCAATGATGGACTATGTGCCCAAATCTCAGCAGAATGAAGGCTCATTTTGAGCACAGCTGGTGCTAAGCTGAGCTCTGCCCGAAGCTGACCTGGAGGTCAGGTCATGCAGGGAGAGGGACCTCATCTTCCACCTTCCTGCAGGACCTGGGGGCAGGTTGTGGTTTCTCCAGGAGGGGCCTTTCCTCCACGGTGGGCCTGAGCAAGCCTTCCCAACAAGAGCATTATTGATGGCAGTGTGTTTTTGCCGGCCGTTTCGGATTTACCAAACAAATGAAGGGCTTGTGTGAAAAATCCCCCGTGAGGCCTAAATAACAACATTTGCACTGCCCCACCCTGGCCGTGTTTAGGCCTCACAGATGGTGAGCGCTTCCCTCTGGGGACTGGTCACTGTGTGGGCTGGGGCTTGGGGCTGCCTCTCCATCCCCTTCGTATGTGAATAATCATCATGCCAGGCACTGCCAGTGCTTCCTGAGGCAGCTGAAGCAGGCTCCGTAAAACAGGTCTAATTTTAGAGCAGCCCAGGATGAGCACGGGGTGAGAGCAGAGCCGGGAAATTCGGAGTTTGCATTGTTTCCTCAGCTGCCTCCGAAGTGCTCCTGTGGATACTTTGGAGAGCTTTTCCCAGCTAGGCGAGCCCTCACCTCGGCTCATCTCCCACAAAAGTGGTGACATCAATCTCTTTTTATTTTTAATTTGTTTCCACATCTTTAAAGCGGGAGGCTGCTGTTTTCCTACAGCTCATCAAAAAGGGAGAATTTGTTTGTTAAAATCCACAAGGAAATGTATTCAAACATCTGAATAATTAGGCATTAAGATGTGAGACAGCACTTGCAGTGTAATACATCTTGGGCTCCCTGGGGCACTGTGGGATGCACGTGTGTACATGTGTAAAGGGAGGAGGGATATCTGAGCCCTGCCTTTTTACACAGGGGAAAGATTTACTGAACTGGGTTTTCTGATGTCTTCTTGCCATCAGTCAGTTTAACGGTGCTGTGTGCCGCACAGCTTTTAATGTTTTGCTGTTTGGCTGGAGGAAAACCTGCAGCCAGGCTGGTGCCTGCTCAAACACCATATATTTTGAAACCATAATCATCCCCTGCTGTATCGCTGGCAGCAGATCTTGAACGCTTTGTCATATGAAAGGATAGCCGGTAGCGCCGCAAGTGTTGGAGGCGTTCAGTTGGCACACCGGGAGATGTTGCACAAGGAAAGATACTCCTTGCACAAGGGGTTTTCTTGTAAGTAGACTCAGTGGGCAGACCCAAACGAAATGTTTGACTGTAGAGAAGAAAAAGGAAAAGTCACACCTCCTTTGTGTTCAGAAGGTGGTTGTCAGTTGATGGAGTCTGGTATTGCTGATCATAGGAAGGTTTAGTTTGTGACTGAGAGAGGTTTTCCCATTCTGTGGAAGGATTGGCTTGAGCAAGAAAGCATGAAAAAGGCTGCTGGAGCAGGCTTGGTCATATCCCTGGAACCAGTGATGATGTCAGGGTTCAAGGAAGCTTGGCCTCAAACCACAGAGCAATTATAGGTTACTTCCATGAAATGTCTGATTACACTGAAGCTGAATTATGGATGGACAATGGAACATACATGTAACATTAACCATTCCTGTTCTCCAGCCCTGAAGACGGAGGGTTCCTAGCAGTTTCTGTCCCTGCAATGTTGCTGCCTGGATTTTTAAATGTTATGGCTGGAGGGATTTTTGTTATTATCGCTTGCATCGAAGCCTGTGGGATTGAATCAACAGCTAGAACAGATAGGGAGATAGTCCATCTTTAAATACTGCAAGTGGTGGGGAGTCTGTCCCATTCCTAGATAAATTGTTGCGCTGTTTAATTCCCTCCCTTGTTAAAATCTTGGCATTTATCTAGTTTGGATTAATCTAGTGTCAGATTCCACCTACTGCATGTCGTGTCTCTGTCTGCTAATTCAAAGATCCCTCTGGTATCAGAAACATAATACAGCTACTTGTAAGCTAAGAGCGAACAAAATTGGGAATTTTCACACGGTGGGCAGATACAACTTGTCAGCATTTGTTTTCTCTCCAAATTATACAAAAAAAAAAAGAAAAAAAGAAAAAAGAAAAAAAAAAGACAAAAACAAAATGGAAACAAACAATCAAATCTAAACAAAACTACAAAACTATAATTTTCCTTAATGTAGGACCCTTGCTGCTTGAATTTCCTTAATTGATTGACCAGGGCTTTCATTTTGAGTCAATTCGATATTCAAAATAAATAAATGAATAAAAAAAAAAAATCCCATAATGCTGCATTGCTCTTGGGAATTAGAGCCTGAACACTATCCTTATTCAACTTAGGCAGAGGCTTGTTGTCTGGACTGCAGCTCCTCTAATGCTATATATATCTCTGAATCAAGTGACAAACTAACCCACGGCTGGCGTATAGAAGAAAACAGGTACCGGGGCTGCAGAGAAATGCATTCTCAAGAAGATGAAATGTAAAGTTTCCTTGAACAAAACAAATTGAGGTGGAGTGATTTAAAGTGAAATATTTCATTTTGCTTGTCCGGAAGGAAAATTAACATTATTTTTTTCTTTATAGAATTTTGTGTGGAAATTTCATTTTCTATTGTTGAGACAGAATACCCAGCCAGCTCTATTATAAACCGCAGACAAATCATCATTTATTCTTCTATTGGATAAATTAAGTGAACTGATTTATTTTATTTTATTTTATTTTTTTTTAGTATCTCACTAACAGCTTTTGCCAATTGCAAGTATATTTGAAATTCTTTCTTGAACTCCTTTCAATTTGTCAATAGTCATTTCAAAAATATGGACATCAGAGCTGGACCTTCTTTCTTGTTACTATTAATAGCACAAGGAACAGAGAGCATCTGCCCTTCTGTCCTCATGTTTTTAGTTCCCTGCTTGCATATACCAGGATCACATCTCTCTTCGTCAGTACATTGCGAGGGGAACTCCTGTGCAGTTCAGCTGGTTATCAGCCATGACCTCTAAATCCTTTTCTAAGTCCATTTCTAAAATATAGCTTGCACCCTCTGTATACAAACTATATGAGATACTCAGAATTATGCTTAACTGTTCAATAAAATATGTAGTTTTTTTTTTTTTTTTCTACTGAGCTCATGTTACCATACAAACCAGATTGCTTGTAGAACAGATCTGCTTTTCTCATTATTTACCACTCCATGATTTTTGTGTCATCTGCAGACTTTGCAAGGAATGGGTGTAGATTTTTATACTGGATCACAGATAAACATATTAAATAACAAAAGCAAATCCAAATGGGCCTCCTGTAAAATATCCTCACTGTAAAGTCACTCTCCATTGAGTTACTCTGGAGACTCCTAAGTTTTTAGCCTGTTTAGTATGAGCTATACTGTTTTTCACTAAGATCCATTTTCTGGAATGTTGTGCAGTGCTAAACACAGACATCAGCAGGAATATACTACACCAGAAGAAGACTATAAGATGCTTAAGCCTTGTATCTCCTATAAAATTTGGGGGTATAAAGTATTAAATTAGAATTCTGTAATGTTATCTAATGTATACACCATTTTCCCCCAGTTGTAAAACAGCACTATTCTGTGTCATTAACAAAGACCTTGTCTTTTTTGTCTACCCTAGTTTTTGTCTTTCTTACATTTCTGGGAATTTTCTGATGTGTTTATAACATTAGTGATATAAACTGGGAATACACACTTGGTTCTTTCATACTTTGGCTACTAAAAGCCATACATAAAGTGCATAATCTTTGCATCTATCAAAGCATTTTCATTGCATTTAAATTTTACTCTGGATGGCAGATTGATTTTATTAAGTAGGTAGAAGAAGCAGGTATGGAGAGAGTTCCCAGAATTTAAGTGCAGAAGTAGAAGTTTGGTCTGGGGTTATTGTCGAGGGTTCCACAAGGTGCTGAGCATCTTCCACTCTTAATGATTACTCTGGGACCTGCACTCAGCTATTTTCAAGAAGAATAGTGTAAAATTATCTCCACATCACTATGTAAAGTCCATACATTATTAGTTACTGTGGAAATTCCTCTTATTCTTGTATGTGCATACAGAAAGCACATGAGGGTAAGGACTCAGGCTGGAAGTACCTGAGGTTGGTTTTATCATCCTGCCCTCTGATCTTACCCCTGAGGGTCACAAAGGCTATGGGCACTGCAGGGAAATGAACATGCCCAGGTACCCAGAAAGTTCAAGAGATGACTGAGAGCAGCAGAGTGATCTCTGATACACAATAGATCATATATGCAAAATTTCTACTGGTGAATAGTTCCTCCACTGAAAATTTTGAAATTGGAAGAAGTGGAAGCAGATTGCTCTCTGGTCAGGGAAAAGAGACACTGTCTGCTTTGGGGAAGAGATCTAGCTTGAAGGAATATGATGGGGCAAACCTCTTTCTCTGCAGTGTTGCCTTAGTCAGCTGTGGTGGATACCCCATGTATAACAAGCCAATGCCATGTATCTTGCAAGCCCAAATGCACAGCCCTGAAACAGCCCTGAAACATGGATCAAAAGCAACAGTGCTCATTGTTTGGACAAAGAGTTTGCTGAACGCTTCAAATACAGTCAAGTGTGAATCCAGGGAAAGAAATTAAAGGGGCAGCATATGTTCAGGAGAATAATTTATTAGGATTAGTTTTCCTGTTTTTATTCCTTTATCCCAAGTCTTTGGACTAGAGGGTTGTTAGCAATATTTTAGAAGCTGGATTCAAAATAGGAGTTAAATTCACCCCTGTGTAGAGGCCCAGCCTTAAGGTTTATATTACACCAAAGTGCCATCAAAGTCTGGTTTTGAAGGTTGCCCTGGTGCATGGGCTTGGTGACGCTCATCCTCTGTGATCTGGTGATGTCTCAGATGGCTTCCTGCAGGCCCCTGGTTTCTTACCATGTCCCTATTTGCATAAGAAAAGACTTCCTATTTTAAAACCTTCCCTAACCTACAAATTAGTGCAGATGAATGGCCTCTTGTTGGAACTAGAGTGGTTCTCCTGGTTCCAACAATAGCACAGCCAATGCCAGATTTTAAACCCTCATAATGCATATAATTGTGTGATATTATACCAGAGGGGAAATTTGTTCTTTAGTCCAGCTGGTGATTAGCTTTACATTGAGGCACTGGGATTGGATACCCCTTGAAATTTTATCCTGGTTAACGTAACTACAGCTGGTATTTTGTGGTATAACAATTCAACCCTTACTCCTGAGAGCAGTCCCACTGGGCCAGACCTTGAAGTCCTCGCTAGGATTTGACTCGGGCAGAACTCTCTCTACCTTCAGTCAAGATTTTGTCCCAAAAAAGTCCAAGTGTGAGCTCCAGGAGATGATCTGCAAGCATTTCTTGGTTGAGCATTGTTTATTCAGATGAGTAAAGATTGCGTGATCAGAACCAAAACTAGGCATAAATTATTGTCAGAAATGTAGGAACTGCTAAGTTGTATTTTATTAATTGCTCATCTACACTAGTATCCCAGCATTGCTGACAGCAGCTAGAATACTTCTTCGGTGGTTACTCATCCTTCAGTATTCTGAGTTTACCTGCTTGCTGTCTATGATTACTTTAACCCAGTAATTAATGGATGGCTGATATACAGGACCGTACCTGTCCTGTGTATCATATGTCTCTTCCCTTCTGCATACCAGTTCTCAGTGTGCATGGTCACACTCTTCCTCTCTTTCTCTATTCTGTATTTAAACCTTATAAACTAGAGGGAATTCAGTGCATTTACTTTAATGGACATTTCAGAAAGAGGAATTGTCTGTCACAAAGAATTTTACAAGAAATACAAGAATTTTACAGAATTACAAGAATGTCTGTTACAAAAAAAAAAGTTATGAAAATAAAAATCAAAAATGATTTTTTTTAAGTTAAATTGCAACATATCTGATGTTTTTTGTGTTTAGCCCGTTTTGAAAAATATCTTTTTCCCATAAAAAAGTGACAGCTCAACATTGAACAAAAAAGCACACAAAAACCAATGCCAACTGAGAGGAAATGAGATTCTTTCTTAACTCTCATTCTGTCTGTTAAAGAAAAATACTTTTTAAAATTTAGTTTGAAAAATGAAAAATATCAATGACACGGATATTTTTCAAGTGAAAACAGGGTGGAAAGAGTGAACAGAACAGAAAAAAAATCTTCCCTAGGTAAACAGTTAAATCCATTTACTATTAATATATTTATTTGAAAGATGCGTGGTAGCAGTAAGCTTCAAAAGGTATTTTGGATTTTCAAACCAATATGACTTTTTTCACTTGTTGCATTTTGTCTCATTCTGAGTGCTTTTTTTTTTTTAAATTTTTTTTTTTTTTTTTTTTATTCTGGAAGACTATGGTTGGAAACATGCATTTGGCCTTCTACGCACACTATATATTATATATCTCTAACATATGTTTTCCTTTGTCCATTGTAAAATAAATGGTCCTGTTTATTCTTTTTTTACTTATATCTCCTGCAGAAATTCCCTCCCACGCTATTAATTCCTTGAATTATTTTCATTGCAGCATTTGGAACCTTTTAAATATCTTCCATGTCTTGTTAAATAGGATCAAAAAGGACTCCAGAGCTGCAGATGAAGGCACATCTTCAGTCTTCCCACAACAGAATAGTCTATATTATGTTTCATTCTCTTTTTTCTTTTTTCTTTTTTCTTTTTTTTTTTTTTTTTTTTTTTTTCAACAGTCTAGCATCTTTGTATAACGAGCTACCCAAAATAACACCTTTGTGCTGAAAATACAGGGTGTCAGGACTGCCAGACTGGTTGGGTCAGACCAAAAGTCACCGTAACCCAATAGTTGTTTAAACAGGCGTAAACAGTGGCTGGGTGGGAAGAGCAGAGAGCAGGGAAGGCTGGAGGGATGCTTCCCCCTCCACCCTTTCAGCAGTCTGTCTCAGGTTGCAGCTAAGCCATCATTTTTATAGCCACTAATGGCCCATTCTCCTCTAATCTGTATAATCCCTTTTTGACCACTTTTATACCTTCGCCTTCCACAAACCTCTGCTGCAATCGGTTATGGGACTTGGCCTGTGCTGCATGAATATCTGCATCTTCGCTTTCCTTGAGCTGGTTGCCTGGTGGCTTCATGGGGTGCCCCGTAGCTCTGGTAACATCGTTCCCTACCTACCTCTGTTGCACCATTTAGGATTTTATTTTATTCTTCATCCTTTTCTCTTTGCCATTTCCTCAAAGAGCTGGAAGGTTGATATAGTCCCAGGACCTGAAAGTTTGAAGAAAATCTCTAGCGAGGTAGGAAAAAAAAAAAAAAAAAGACGATAAATAAAACCGTGATGTACTGAATGTGTTATGATAGATGTGATTAAATTCTTGGGAGTAAGAACTAATTGGACTTAATTGTGAGGCCAGTTGCTCTAGTAGAAACATATGTAGAATTTATATATTTGGCTGGTATACTCTGTGGAGGCTATGCTGGCCAATGGAAAGATATAAAGGAACTTGGCAGTGTAATACAATTCATTGAACAAAATGTTTTGAATAAATCAATAGGCATTGGGATTCATGTCTAAGCACGGGGCTTTAGGGAAATCTTTTGGGGAAAGTTCTGATATTGAAGAGCATACCAGAATGTGGGGAAGAAAGAAAGGCTAAAAGGTTCCTTAGAAACAATTTTCAGGTTACTTCTGTCTTATGAGAAGTTTCTTGTTTGGTAGCGCTGCTTATGAAAGAGCCAGATGCTTTACAAATGAATGGCATTACCCCAAAAGCAGAGGATGGTTTTGTATCACTGAATGTTATTTTCCAAGGAGTTGACTCGTTCCCACGTGGGTGCAGACTTTTGAGACAAGATCAGCACCCTGCTGCTTTTTCAGAGCTGATATTGGTGCTATTTGGCTTGTTAAGAATGGTGAGATGTATTCAGCAGTTACACTTGTGCACAGCCTTGTTGAGAAATTTTATATTGAGAGATATGTATTTATTCATACAAAATGCCTGAGCAACTGGCAGCCTATGAGCTCTCTTCTGTCTCTCTAATGCCTGTCGTTTGGTGGTGTATTGTAATTTTCAATCAAGTACCAACTTTTCTCCGCAGCCCAAATTCTTCATCATTTACTAAACATTAATTGCCAGCTCTCTGAGTAAAAAATTACTGCTAAATGCATGCATTACACATTAAAAAACGGTCTAAACTGGGCATATAATAAGATTTTGCAGGGAGTTGTCTGAAATGTCTCATGATTTCTTTTCAGTCTTAAAGAATGTTATTCAGAAGGAGAGGAAGTAAAATATCCTAAAGCAAGAAAGAGAGGATAGGGCTGATCTAGGTTACAATGAGCTCAGCAGGCTCCCCGATGGCAGCTGAGGAAACTAGTGCCCTGCTAATTCCCAGCTGCAGCTGCTCCTGGGAGCAATGGAGAGATGTGTACCATTCACTGCTGATAGGAACGAAGCCAGGGAAAGGCTTAAATCTTTCTTGGGCACATCTGGAGCGTGTAGTAGAAGGATCCTATAGCGTGATTTGCTTGATCCACACCCTGCATGAGACTAACATACTGACCTTCCTGGTATAAAGTCTGGAGGAAATTAAGGCCCCAGAGCTCCCTCCCCTAGCCACGGTGGCTGTGCTTGGTAGGGAATCCATGGTCCCGGCTGTGGGCATGGTGAGGTGCAGGTGGAGAAGACCTCTCGGTGGCAGGTGTGGGGCACTTGCACAGGAGGAACAACTCCTCGAGTGCTCTGACCACTTCAGTACTGCTCAGGTGATTTATCAGAGAGACACTGGCCTTACTGCGCACTTTCCTCTCTGGCAGGAAAATGGTCACCTATCTGGCTATTGGAAATGTTAAAAATTTTCATACTAACGAATCTCTGTCTGTTGCGTTCATTATTGTGTGAACCACAACAATTTTGAAGATACAAGTATTTTCCATCAAGACTATGAATAACACCACTTGGCAAACAATCCCTATAACAAAGAATAAGCCTCCAACTTTTTTTAGTGACTTTACATACAATGTGCCTTAATTACTGGCAAGCATGTCAAGAGCCTATTCCCACATGTGTCAACACTTCCTTAATACACTATAATTCATCATGTTAGCATGGCAGAAACAAGGTACTCTACATCTTTACACACATCCTTCTCCAAGTTCTGGTCCTGAACTGAGTATTAAATGAACAGAAAGTCTTCATCTAGCGAACAAAGAACAGACCACAGCATCGAAACAGTAAGGTCCCCTGAGTCAATCAAAGTCATACATCACAGAGCACTTTATCATATTCTTCACAACACTGTCTAAATCCAAGAAGCACTGCTTTATTGTCAAAAGGACATTCACTTAATAACAGCAGTAAATCCAGAAAGGCAGGCTAATTTTAGACAGAAAACTTGGCTAAGAGAGAACCCTATCGTTTCCCACTCCTGACATTTTTATTCATTGAGTTCATTTTCATGCTAGTTGTGTGATTAAATGCAGATAGGGATTTATTTCCTTTTAATAAAAAAATACACGATTCTGAAAAAAGCCAAAATTGCAAATAAGGGACCTGATCCTTTTCCCACAGAAATAAACAATAGTTTTGTTGTTGGCTTCAGTGATGACAGGAATCAAATCCATGAATCTCTGTTGGAAGAAAAGGTTAAAATTCCATTTGAAAACTCTTCTTGGACCATACGTTAACTCTCTGGCAGTTCTGGGGGTAACCAAGAACCAGCATGATTTCTTTTCTAATGTGCCTGCATGTGTGTGCAAATGTATGTGGTGGTATAGGGAGCTATTTCATAAAGAAGCAAGTGAAAATAAATCTGTCCTCAGTGTGTTGAAGTGAAATGTTTTATTTGTACTCGTAAACCAAAGTGCTTGCTGTATTTTTGCATTGCAGTTTTATTGTCAACAGTGATACAATCTTCCTTCCTTATGCATAGATCCTTATACAAAGCCAAGGACCTTAGGCGAAGCAAAGAGGTACCATATACTTAAAGTAAATGTGAGAAACGCTGAGACATTTGCAGAACTGAATATAAGAAACATGTACCCCAGGGACAGTGTATATCTCCCCTATTAGTCACTCAATCAAATGAAACTGGGTTTCAGACATATTCAGAACACGATCCAATTCTTTTCTTGGGTAGCAATTACTTAAAATACACTAAGGACCAAATTTTGGTTTTCCTTATGCCACTGTAAACTTCTTAGGAATGAATCAGCTGAGCTATTCTGCTTTAACAAGCTTAAAAGAGATTGTATAAGATGATGCTCAGAGAACTTGATATTGTAATATAGTTTGTTTTGTGCCATGGGCAAAATGTAAAATGTACATATATATATATTTATCTTAAGTTGAAAACAGTTTCCTTGGATTATGTGCTTTGCCTCCAGCCAGTGGTACAGAAGTTTCTACCATAGCTGTCACAACTGAATGGGCTCTGAGGCAGAAGAGCACAACAAGGAGTCCCCTACCTGCTTCTTCATCTGCTCCACAGTTGCTTCCTACAGCTTTCCTGTTACTGCATGGCAGGGCAAGATAAAAAATCCTAACACGTAACTCAATAAATCTCACCTCCCCTTTTCCGTTCACAAAGTTTCCATCATCTGATCACAATTTTATTTCATTTGATCATCACTGAAATTTATTCAGAGTGATTCATCAAATAATTTCTCTGCATAATTTTTGGTCTGTAGATCATTTGCAATCAGTTGGTCATGAGTATATTGATACTTGAAATTCAAGCTGTTTTGGCTGGATGCTAACTGAGAATGCTCCCTAGATGAGCATGTTTAACATTCAGAATCTTTTTCCCAGTGCAGTTTCTCCCCATTACAAATTTAACCTTGACTTTGCGCAAATATCCTGCAAGGTTAATTTTGGGTGATCTTTGGTGAACATTCCTTGCTGCAAAAGTGACCCTTTAAATGCACAAAAAGCGAATGTGAGAGGATTTGCAACACAGGTCTGGCCAAATTTCTGTCCACACCTGAATGAACATTTTTAAGACCTCATGCAGAAGTGACAAGGTTATGTTGCAGCTCTGGCATCACTCTGCTCCAAGGTAATTTTACTGTACTTTTACAGTTGATGTAAGTGGAAGAATGATAAACTGATTCTGAGCATAAAGATGTGGATTATTTTGTTTGTTTGTTTCTGTGCATATACTCCTCTGCATCCTCGTTACAACATGTGTAGAAAGGCTAAGTTATCTTTGCTTCATGTGTAAAACACATTATAAAAACGCTAATGCAGTTGATTCACAGCAAGGCACACACATAATATAATGTGGTTTGGATCCAGACATGTTTACTGCATCTGCCAGAACTTAACATGACAGTAGAGCTTGTTTCTTAAGGCAATAGTTTGGTTAAACAAGAACATCCAAAGCCTGTCCGACTGTTTCCAAATGAGCCAATGTGAGTTTTTTTTTTTTTTTTTTTTCCAGTCATGTGTGTTTTGGTGAACAGAGTGATGTGGAAGAATTCTTCAGGGTAAAGATGGGCTTGGAAAGGTTCTGTTTGTCCCTCCCCTAAAATACCTTTCTGGAAAAAGTTTTCTCAGTTAGGATGGTTAGGTGTTTCTTGCACTGCTGAATAGGATTGCCAGAAAGAGTCTATTCCTCAAGGTACTGACTGCAGCCAAGTTCTGGTCTGTTCTGGACATGGTAAAGCTATGTTGCTTAGCTTTCAAAATACAAAATAACCCACTCATCTCAGATCTCAAATTATACATTTAATCCTGTTATTGTCTTTACTAGTTCACTAGATAACTGTTGAAACAAAGCTTTTCTTTACCAAGCAGGTTTATGCTCTCTAGAGACAGAAGGGAAGAAAGACACTTCCCCTTCACCCTCCTCATCAGGTTTCATAGAAAAATATGGGCCAAAATTTTTTTCTCAGTGGAATTCTCTCTCTCTTTTTTTTTTTTTTTTTCATCGTGTGTGCTGATAAATGTTATCTGGCAAATCTGTGTGAATTTTCACCAGCAATTGGAAATTCTACACGTTAGAAATGTCTACTGCAGATGAGTTGGTTACAGCCCTTGCCCCCTGATGAGGATTGTCTGGTCTGATGAGTATGAGCTATTTCATTTCTGCTTAAGGAGAATTATTGCATGTGATTTCTTGGCTAATAGTAGTTCCTTCAAATCAAGTGTGGGTGTTTTCTTAAACAAACCCTAATGATCTATGGAGCCTACTGGGCTGATTCCCATTTACACTAAAGTCAGTGTAAGTAAACACCTTTGGCTAGGTTATAAATTACATTCTGAGCCTCCCTGTGTTGCTAGGGTTTGTAAGGCAACTTTAATATAACTGAGAGGCAGGAGCTATTGACTTGAGCTCTGTGAACAAATTTTGTCCCCCTTTATCAGCAAGTTAATAGCCAGGGAAGGAAAACATTACCCTCCTCCACACTGTTTTGGGGGTCTTCTCCAGTCTGTCTGCCCAGAGGCACAGTGGAGATCTTGGAGGAGTTGGGGGAAGGAAGAGACCCTTCATAGCTCTCTAGTTATCAGGGATGTGAGAAGTGCTTGTGCAAGCTCCTGCTTTGTTGGAGCAGATTTGAATCTTTCACAGTGCAGGTGGCTGCACTGAAGGCACAGGCTTTATTTCTCCTGCCAAGCTGAGCCTGGGGTTGTGAAATGAGTCCTGCAGTCTCCGAGTTAGCTAGTCAAACTGTAAATGGGGAAGAGACGCCTGCTGCCTCTCTTGTAATGATGCAAGAGATTGAAATTCAGGTTCCTGATTTGGGAATAGCCCTTAAATCCTTTCTTCAGAAATAAGAAAAGGTAAATTAATCTTCTGAAAATGAGAATACTGTTCCTCATTCTAGCTCTCTTCCAAGAGAATGTGATATATGCAAATAGAAAAAAAAAGTTTCCTTCACTATCGCCACATCTCCCTGTACTGGGATATATTAGTTGGACTGTGGGTGTTAGGAGAAGTAATTTCACTGCCTCCCAGTCAGGGCACAGATCAACTGTTAGAGTTTTCTTCAAGGAGGCTTGAACTCCTTTGGAAAAGGACATTTTGTGGGGTGATGGATCTATCTAAGAGGATTTGTGGGGAGATGGATCTATCCAACATGCCTGGAGAAGCATGTACTTTTGGAGAAGCCAGCTTTAAACTGTCCCTAGAGCTATCCAAAAGCTCAATAGGATTTTATGGGTCTGAATTGTGGAGTGAGGCACCTGAGGCAACTGTTAATCACCAACGTGTTTCACTATCTCCTCCTCTCCCCAGGGTTTTCAAGACTAGCCCCAGTGATTTTCCCCTGTTCATGAAGATGAGTCTATTAATGGCAAGACCAAGAGTATTACTTCTTCTACTGCCATGGACTTTCCTTGAGAAGTAGGAACTTTTTCCATGGGCTTTGCTTTCTTAACCCTCATGTGTAAGATAACCCATACTGGATGATTCAGGATACTTCCTCCTTTATGCTGTCTGGCACAAAGACATGCCAGAAGAAAAGCTAGTTTCACTCTTTGTATCACCAAATACTTAATAACAGACAAAATTCTGTAATTTTGATGTGTATTATAGAGGTTTTTTTTCTTTCTATAAATTATAAAATGACATGTTAAATAATTACAATGCAATAAGAATTGACAAAGTAAGTACACACTGTGATTCATTATCCCTGCTTTTTGTTGTTTTCATTTGCTTTAATTTTGTAAATCCAGTGATTACAAATGAGTCTCCACTCATTAGTGTGAATTAGAGGGGACTTGCTGTTCAGTTTGTTAATATAGTCATAAACAATAAATAAGTAAATGAATAAACCCATGCCAGCCAAAGTCAGTCACTAATATAGGTGTTTCAGAAATAATTGTCCAGCCTCACTACAGCAGAAGAAAATAACTTGCGTTGAGAGGAAAAGAAATATTTATTTGTTATTTGTGCAAAGCGTATAACAACCTACTGTCGAGAACCAAGAACAGCTTCCCAAAGCTTGCACAACAAGCAGTAAGCTATCCATTACCCCTCTCTCTGCTCTTCCAGTTTGCCTTTGCTATTTGGAAAACACTTCCCTCTTTCACTTCTGCTCCTCTAACCAAGCTTCAAAGCCTTTGCCTTTGCGAGTGTCCAGAGAACTCACTTTTTCACTTCTGCTTTGATTCAGGTTTTACGAAGCCCTGAGGTTACCTCTTGCCCTTCTCTCCCATCAGTTTCAAGCTGTTGATTTTGTTGTTGAGTGTCATGCACTTGATTGACTATTGGGGTGGCAGGCAGTGTGGCAGGACTAAGAGGCCAATTTTTAGCAAGGCAAAAATGGAGGTAGGGTGAGCCTGGAACATGATGGGGTCTCTTCAGTGTTTGTAGCTTTGCCCATGTGAAATTACACAGGTGCCTCTAGTGCTTTGGGTAGATATGAAAGCAGCAACAGAGGCTGCATGCACCAGGAAAGCCTCCGTGTGAGGGGTGCTGGCACATCTTTTAGGGCAGTACTCATCAAACAGCATCTTCTCTGAGAAAGGGCAGTATGGGTCTGGATGGACGTGTCTTGTGATCAGGACCAGCCCATATCATGCAACATAGACCTTGTTTGCAAAGCAAGACATAATGCTGTGGCTGACTGGGAGAGTCTTGGTTAATACAAAGACAGGTCTGTGTGCAGCAATGAAAACAAAACAAAACAAAACAAAAATAAAACAAAAACAAACCCACCACCACCAACAACAAAAAGTAACTCCACACAAACACATAAAAAAAAAAAAAAGAGAGGGGGAGAGAGAGAGAAATTTGGTACGAATAAGAGCTACAGTGTAAAATAAAATGGATCCATCATGCAGAATGTGTCTTCTGTCCACCAGACCCATGCCAGATCTGATTTGTGCTTAAATCACAAGCACACTCGTCCCCTGGCTGTTTCTAGCTAGTCTGGGGAATCTTCTTGCCACATGGGACTTCCACATTTATATTTGTTTTCACAGTCACCATAAAAATACATCTCATGACAAACATCTGGAGAACACACCTTTCCCTCTGCACGTCATCACCTTTTTGATGGCTCTGAGGTCTGTCCATCAGTCAGAACAAGAGGGATTTCTTTTTCCTACACGTACTTTGTCGTGTGGCAATGGACAGCTAATACTGCTGAGTGCAATATCTCTAGCTAAGCAAAATGTCTTTCCTTTTGCCATATGCAGAGGCTGGGAAGCTGCAGACCCACCAGGCATGCCAGCACCTTCTGTTTAAAATCTATTTTTCCTTTGGGTTTGGGCCAACAGCTCAAAGCCAATTGCAGTTGTTGGGTCCAGATTGCTATGAAATGGCTTTCTCGGGTAGCATCTAATACCTCTCCTTGACAGCGGGCTGTACTGGAGCATGTTTACACATCCTGGCTTGGGGCTAGACACATTCAGCATGTCGTACAAAATGGAGGCCCAAATACAAAATGGAATTCACAGTTTGAGGCCGCTGTATCCCACTGTGTCATGGCATAAGTGGTAGTCCTCCCGCTGCCGGGAATGCTGCGCTTGCTGCTGGTCTCCCTGCCCTGGAGAGCAAACAGTAAAAATAGATAGGGAGATGGACAATAAAAAAAAGATTGGAGACATGGAATGACTTCCATATGAAGAGAGACTGAAAAGGTTGGGATCATTTAGAAAGGAAATGAAAAAGAGAAGGATATGGTAGAGCTATCCAAGCTAGTTAATAGAACTGGGAAGATAAATCAGATGCTCTTCCTTACCATTTTTTCCTACACAAAAAGCAGAGGAATACAGTGAAACTGAGACAGCAAATTAAAATTGATAAAATCAATTGCAGAACATATATTTAACTTATGAAAGTCATTATTCTGGGGTATCACTGCAGTCAGGAAGACAGAGAGCATCAAAGAGGTACAGAAAGTTCTGTGAAATGGAAATACCTGTGAGGAATTTAACTATTAATAAATAAATAGAAAAATATAAGGTGTTCTGTACTGGGTAGGGGACACATCTGAAACCTTCATCTTGTTTACTGAGCCTGTTTATGATGCATCTGGAGACAGATTCGTGGCCCTGATCATGGACTGGCAATGAACTAAGAGAAAGCAAAGTGTCTTGGGAGGATGGGGACAAGGGAGATGTGTTGGTGACCTCCTTTATATGCCAGCACTTTGACTGCAGCCATCAGCACCTCTCAAAACAGCTGGCAACAGCTGGACTTCGGAAGGCTGTTGAGTTTGGCACAGGTGCAGGGCAGAGTAATGGTGCATCAGGGACAGTTCATAACTGTGTGGCAGATCCTTGTCAACAAGCCTCTGCCTGCAGATCCCAGTCCATTGATGCCCCTGCTATGGATGCACATATATAGGGCCCTTAGGGCAAAATCCAAAGAAGGATGTGGAAGTCTAATGAATGATTTAGACTGTCTCCAGATGCAAAATTAAAGTCAAAATGTTCTTAGGTTCCTACAACTCTGCAGCTGTGTACACTCTGAATTCCTGCTGGTTTGGCTGAGCTGACCCTAAACCAGGAGTCCCCACAGCTGAGGAAAATGTCCAGAGCAGAAGACTGCAGAGTGTGGCCTGCCCTTTCTGTGGCCTAACGAATTCTTATTTTCCTTCTGGCATTGGAGCTCATCTTCATCAGGGGAGCTGCTCCACCTGCCTCCCAAGGAGGCAAGCAATTGGTGCAGTGCACAGCTGGATGGCTAGGACACCTTCATGGGAGGGAGTGAGATGGACTGTGAGCACCTAAGTTGTAGGAACTTAACTCTCTCTTGCTTTTTGGGGAAATTGTGGGCTAACTGCTGAGCTATTACACAAAAAGCTCTCACTGCCACCCTTGTTAGTGATAGCTTCTTGAACTTTCATGACTGTCAGGGAACTTGAGGTGTGCTTTGAACATGTTTACTGCATCCAGCCTCCAGGAACTGAGGCACAATCCATGAATCTCACAGCCTTTGGCAGAGATGGAGAAAAAGTATTTGGCTCAGCCAGTATCATGGTTCCATTGGGCATGCTTTGCAGCAGAAATGTTGACGCCAAACTAAGCTTTCCTGTCCAAACTCAAGTGCTTACAGACATCTAAAGGATTAAGCAAATCCTTTGTGGATCACATATTTGGACATGGGTGACTAAATTCTGCCTAAGCTGCTTGAGATGCTGGTTTGTGCACATTATAATTTTCCAGTTCCTTCCAGCTAACCCTTTGGTGTTATACTGGTGATAATTACCTCTCTCTCTTTGTCTCAAAGGGCATATCTTTTTGTATCACCAGCAGAAAACATCTTCTCTCTCAGATCACCTCACTGATAAATGTAACCAAATTCAGAACAATTGCTCTCCTTCCAGATGTTTGGATGTTTGCTGCCTTAGTTTCTGAAATAACAAACAGACCCAGTACTTTGTCTGTTTTTTTTTTTTTTTTTTTGTTTTTTTTTTTTTTTTTTTTTCTAACCATTTCAGCTGGTGCAATGCGAGATACTACTTCCTCCTATCACCTTTACCTTGTTTGCATGAAAGTATTATGTCTCCAAGAGCACTATATGCCTGAGAAAGACACTTCCAATATCACTGAATGCTCTCAACAGATCAAAGGAAAATCCAGCACTTTGCCCACTTGTGTCCATCCTGCAACCAGAAGACAAACATTTTGACCCTAAGAGGATGGAGAGATGAATTTTCTACCATTGATAGAGAACTGAAATACTATGTAGGTAAAGACAGTTATTACAGTCTTGCTGCTCAGCCTCTGTGGTCCCCACAGAAAAGTCAGGCAGCATTTCTGTGCTTTTTCATGGCACACTGACTCCTTTTCTAGTAGTTTGTATGCTGGAGGAGCTCTAACTTCTAAAGCTCTACCAGCTAGTGCAAGGTTTGGGATGGCCAAGGCCAGTTCTTCATCAGGAGCAGGCAAGAGGTGAAGCCTACCTTTTGCAAAGAAATATGAATAGCAGTTAAATATCCAGGGTGAGATTCATCCCAGCTAGCTGCTGATGTCAAGCCTATAGACATCCACACCTGCGTTAATCATCTACCTCCCCCGAGAGCACATTGAGATGTATTTAAGGCATGTTGCGTTAGAGCAAGATGAAGCATGTCCAAAAGTGTCTGCCTCTGCCCCTGTCGATGCCAAATGAGCCCAGTGGTGACTTGTTTGGGCATAGACATCTACATCCAGTCGATCCCATCCTCAGCATGCACTTGCCAAAGCTGAAGCACATGGATGCTTGCCTCTTTGCCGAGGCTGGCTGGACCCACAGAGCTTCTGCTTTCACTTCTGCAGCTCAGTAGCCTAATAATATGCTGCTGCTCTGGAAAGGGACTGCATCCATACCAAGTGCATCCACTTTTCTCCCTGCCACTTGTGCCAGGGTGTTGGTGGCATATCTGCATCTCTTCCCAGTCACATCTGGTCGAGGGCAGACAGACCCCACTGTACAAGGCATCTCCTGAGGGCCTGCTAGGATGGGAAGACTGAAGTGGTGTTTGAAGTAAGGGTGGCCAGCAAGAGACGTATCCCTCTCTCTCATTTTGTTTTCACCCACATGGCATGTAGCTGCTTATAGAATGAGATCTGGCCCTCTAGGATATGCACATGTTTGCATGTGTTGGGTGCACACATATAGATGTGTGTCTGTATGTGGTTTATTAAGAATTAAAAATGCTTCTTTTTGCTTCAGACAGTGCTTCCAGTGCTTGCCTTTTCAGTTGGGGGGACTGTGTTTTTAATCTCGCTAATACAAAGAAAACAATGGACCTCTTTCTCTGCTAGCTGTAAAGGGTCATAAGTAAAATGAGTTTTGGCAGACTTGTTCCAACTAGACATGCAACCACATGCAAAAATGACTCTAAATTTAGCATGTCATTTGTCAGGGTTAACCCTTCCCTTCCTCAAAGAAAAGGAGCTTATTTGCTATCTTCTTGTAGTCTGCATTTGCAAATGGGTCTTGCCTCTATAAAACTCTGAAGTTCAGGAATTTATAACAGCCTTTTCTTGTGTAAGCCTTTATTTCTCTTTGAGATATGGTAAATGCACATTTATTCCTGCTTTTATGAGCAAGATACAGTACTTTTGTACAAGAATGAGTACACTTAAACCCAAGAAAAGTGCTTTCTTCTCATGTTTCAGCTGAGGGTGGGATGGTCCTACTTTTGCCTTTTGTACTACCTTGAAAACTGTTGGACTCAACCCTAGGTGATTCTGCAAGCCCCAGTCACCAGCATGAAAGCAGTTCAATGGAATAAGGTTACTTCTGTGAGAAATCACAGCACTTAAGTCAGTCCAGAAGTCTTTGAGAAATACTATATTGCACCTGAGACTTTATGCACACAGCCATCAGTGTAATACCTGCTACAGCAAAAGAAACAAGAACTAAACTTCAGCTGCAACTATTTCCAGCCAGAACAGAAAGGCTGAAAATGTCCCAGTCCATTTTCCAGTGAATGAGGTTTCTGACCTTAGCAAGCCTTTAGACACTACATATGGTTATCAAAGATAAACAGGCAAGGGCTTTGGTGCAAGATGAAGTTCAGGTAAGTCCTTGGTTTGAACTATGAAGCTGATGAGCAGGGCAAGTAATTATGCTGGGCAAGGGAAATGGTTTGATGGCATGAGAGAAAGTGGGAACTGACCCATTTTGAAATGCATTTCTTTGGAAAAGTTGGTCTGAACTGGTCTGACTCCATCTGTGTTTCTCCCTCTTATTCTCTTTTCCCTCCCCCAACCACGAGAACACCGTTCCCAGAAATCCCAGAGGACATTCCTAATTGAAAGCAATGATCATGAGTCATTCCTGTATATTAAGTGGAATACTCTTGCATGCCTCCCAAGGGATAAAGTGATTAAACCCACCAGGGAAGGGCCCAGGAACTTCTGCTGTCCCTGCAAACCTTGAAATTAAAAGTCAAGAAGATAAACTAGTGCTGCAGTATTTTCTTTCAAAACACATCTCTCTGTGAATGACAAGAGCCCACATACAAAGAGACAGAAAATGGATTGCGTTTCTGACGGTTTAAGATGCAGATTTTGTCAAATGAGATTGTTTGTTCTTCTGAACAAACTGTGTACTACACTGTCCTGTTGTCTGGGATATAATGGAATATAATGTTAGCCTCGGACAGTGGTTGTTGAGCCAGTGCCAGCCTCACTAATGAGCATGTGGTTTCAATAATAATATGGCTACTTGTAAGATGGCTGGCCACAAGCCAAGCACTTAATATGGAGGGGGCAACAGATGTAAAAAAGTACCATCCCTGACATGATTGCATTTCCAAAAATTCTCTGGCAAAAAAGTTAAGACTCAGCAAATCAGGATAATGAAGAATCTCCCCATATCAGGAAAGGATGAAGCTCTGACAAATGAATAGGAGCCCTATGGGCTTTGTGCACATATGGTAAAAAATAAGAAATATAAGAACAGGGGTGATAAAAGAACTGATAATTCTTCTTCATGGAAAAGTTAAGGCTAGTAGTGGAAGGTGCTGCAGTTTTCTTTTCTTTTCTTTTTCTCTTCTCTTCTCTTCTCTTCTCTTCTCTTCTCTTCTCTTCTCTTCTCTTCTCTTCTCTTCTCTTCTCTTCTCTTCTCTTCTCTTCTCTTCTCTTCTCTTCTCTTCTCTTCTCTTCTCTTCTCTTCTCTTCTCTTCTCTTCTCTTCTCTTCTCTTCTTTTCTTTTCTTTTCTTTTCTTTTCTTTTCTTTTCTTTTCTTTTCTTTTCTTTTCTTTTCTTTTCTTTTCTTTTCTTTTCTTTTCTTTTCTTTTCTTTTCTTTTCTTTTCTTTTCTCTTCTTTTCTTTTCTTTTCTCTTCTTTTCTTTTCTTTTCTCATCCTTTCTTTACTTTCTCCTTTCTTTACTTTCTCCTTTCTTTACTTTCTCCTTTCTTTACTTTCTCCTTTCTTTACTTCCTTCTTTCTTTTCTATGTGCAGTTTTTCAAATAAAAAAAATAGA